>NC_092685.1:52232589-52387589 GCF_964275005.1 Diadema setosum
GGGACGTCATAATAGAAGATTTTGCTGTTCCTGTACTACTGTATCCGATCTAATCCAGCATACGCACATGTTACACGCACAGTACTGTCTTACAGATCTCCAGCGTCTACTAGCAGGTAACAAATCGTACTGACACTTTCACTTGCTATTAGATTTTTGTACATGTATTTACTAGGATATCATGTGGACGAGAGTCTTACTCTTGTCAGAATATGTCGTCGAAGAGTGAACTTAGCGAAAGACTATAAATTAAATCGTGTAAAGTTGGACGTACGTATCGAAGCAGTTGTGACCAGTCCCATGTATTCGATTTTATGTCAGTTACTAGTGCCATCGTTTTTGTTCAGTCAACTGCGATAATGTTCCAACTGGAGCAAGTCTCAGTTGTACTAGTATAATGTTATGAGAGTTATCTGGTCATAGTACATAAGCTTAACTTAAAGTGACGTTGGAAATACCAGTTGTCACTTCCGCCTTCATCGACATCGTGTCATTTAACATTCTGAACATTTATAGAAGTAACGGATAAAGTAAATTAATAAAATCTGCGACTAGAATATAATTTAAATCACATTTTCTTTTTGACAGATTTTCTTTTACTTTAGCAAAAGAGAGATGCACTTTATCTGGACTATAGTTTAAGTAGAGTGGAAGAAGAAGGAGAAGTAGAGCTATGCTACCCAGTGACTCGGAAGTAGACAAATATTGATTGCTATTTATCCAAGTCGGCTAGCTAAGCCAGTACAGTAAACCGCACCAGCGACCCCAACCTATACCGAGTCGGGGTCGCATTGCATTGCAGCCCTATGGCTATTGATGTACCACCTGGTATGGCTTAGTATTTTGGTGACCAGAGACCAAAATACAGGGTTTTACACTAAAATTCGTAGCCATACTGTTAGAAGATACTTACAATCAGAGGCACGGAAATCGATTTACAGTACGATCTGTTTTAAGAGCCCAGTGAAAGATTTTATCCGAGGTTTTTAGTCCTTCCGTACTTCGTATCATTGTACAACTTACACAGCACATGCACTAACAGCCTTTCGCATCTCGCGGAGATGGTCTCAAAGATGATGACGATTAATCTTGTTTTCGGAGGTAATGGTGAGGGATACGTAGAACAATTGTGATTTGCCTATTCAACAATATGGTATTACAACATGTGGCTTTTCGTTGCGAATCGAAGTGTCGTTTTGAATGATGAGATGTTTACTGAATTGCAAGCATCGCAGTGCACTTGATTACTTCACTAAATTGCATGCAAGTCGTTGGGGTGCTGTTACTGGTTACAGCGCCCCGCGCCGAGGTTACTAGGCCAGAAGATCATTTGGCATTATGAGAGTTGCTGAAAGAAAATCTGCCGAAATTAAAAAGAAAATGTGATTTTAAATGATAGAATGGAGAATAAGAGAGTGAATTTATGTTAGTTGTTTGGTGTAAGAATGGGACAGTCATAGTTATTGATGAATTTGTATTAATCATATTGCAGCATCATGCCAATCAAAATGAGTGATTTTGCATTGCAATATGTGACCCTGCATCACAAGGGGGCATTATTAGAGTTGCTAAAAGAAAAAAAGGGGGCGAATTCTGAAAGAGCAGACTCTAAGCTTTAAAATGATGTACAGTGAAACCCCGTTATAACGAGTTCGGTTATAGCGAGGAACCGCTTATAACGAGGTGATCGCGTCGGTCCCGTTTTCCTTTGCGTGTAAACCTATGGCAGAACGAATCGGTTATAACAAGTTCGGTTATAACGAGATTCCGGTTATAATGAGGACAATTTCAGAGCATCTTGATAAAGAAAAACATAAGCAATTTGATCGGATATAACGAGGTTCAATTTCTTGACTAAATTGCCGCTTTCAAACACGCGACAAACGAAACACTGAAAACCGAATTCACGCTATCCACGTCTTTTCCCGTTTTGCAGAGAACCGTTCCTTCCATGTTTTCTTCTTAATCACGCGATAAGACACAGGAACACCTTCTGATGTTCCTACTAAATTATTAAACATAATCATTCGATTTTCTTTTTCGCGAGAAACGAGTGCGTGATATGAGGTCAGACCACAGCGCAACGAGAAAAAAAAAAGAAAAAGATAACGCATTCAAAAACTTTTCATGTAGCGACACTTGTGGCCAAAAATGGACAATTGGAATGCGTGTGCAACTCATCATTATATCCTTTCCATTTTTAGTTCCGACTTCCAGTTCTTTTGCTGGTTAGCAAATATGAGTGTGGATGATTAAAGCCGAAATAATTAATGAAATCATCGCGATCCCGCCGGGTGACAGTAGCGTAAAAATAGTTGAATAACGCATGTTAACCTACTTAATCGATGTTCAGAAAAAGAAACAAACGCACTTATTAACTTGAATAGATCTGGATTTGTTCATTATCATTTAACAAATGATAATTTAAATATGAGTGTGTATGATTAAAACCGAAATAATCAATGAAATCATCGCGATCTCGCCGGGTGACAGTAGCGTAAAAATAGTTGAATAACGCAATTAACCTACTTAATCGGTGTTCAGAAAAAGAAACAAACGCACTTATTAACTTGAATAGATCTGGATTTGTTCATTATCATTTAACAAAATACTTTAAATATGAGTGTATATATTAAAGACGAAATAATTAATGAAATCATCGCGATCTCGCCGGGTGATAGTATAGCGTAAAATAGTTGAATAACGCATGTTAACCTACTTAATCAGTGTTCGGAAAAAGAAACAAACGCATTTAACAGTTCTTAAGGATGTACAACACGCGAAGAGATTTCCGAAAGAAAATAAAGAACGCATTTTTAATATCTTCGGACGCAACGATCATACATTGTATGAAATCACAGCCGAAATGATTCATAAAATTATCGAATTCCCGTTGGGCACCAACAGCGTAAGATACCTCGCAAGTTAACGGTAAACAACGCATGTATATAACTCTTTTGAACTAGTCTAAAATCATCGCGATCTCGCCAGGTGACAGTAGCGTAAACAATAGTTGAATAACGCATGTTAACATAAATCAGAAAAAGAAACAAACGCATTTATTAGTTTGAATAGATCTTGGTTTGTTCATTATCACAATTTTAACACTGCATTTCACAATGAAGATTTTTCTTTCTTTCAGAATGGTCTGCGAGGTACAGATTTGCGTAAAAAGGATCACAACGTAACCTTCCACATTCAATCCTGTCGCATATTTTTCAAGAACGGATGTACAAAACGCGAAGAGATTTTCGGAAGAAAATAAAGAACGCATTTTTAATCCCTTCGAGCGCAACGATCATATATTGTACAAGATTACAGGCGAAATGATTCATGAAATCATCGCATTCCCGCTGGGCACCAACAGCGTAAAAATACCTCGCAAGTTACGGTAAAAACGCCTGTATTTTACTCTATTTGCGCTGATGTTAGAAAAAAATAACGAACAAGAATTACAATAAAGAATTAACTCATTTCAACCCCTACTTTTTCGTCTAGTTCACAAATAATTTCCCTTTATTATATCTCAATAATAATGATCCATAATTGTGTAATAACAACGTAAAGATTGTTCTACAGTCTGATTGATAGGTATATGATTTCGTGCTTATGTTTTTCTTTGTTTTTGATGCGTACGGTTATAACGAGGTACCGGTTATAACGAGGTAATATCGCCGGTCCCACGGACCTCGTTATAACGGGGTTTCACTGTATAGCTCAATTGAAATGGACTCTCCAAACCATCTAAATATTAGAAAGAAAGCACACACTCTGGAAAAGTGTGAACAGAGAAAAGAGGCTCTGAAGTACAAAGTCTATTCAAGCGCTCAATCTTCACCAAACCATGCTAGCTGTGTGATGAATGGGACCAAAAAACAACAACAACAACAACAAACAAACAAAAAACAAAAAACAAACAAACAAACAAAACAGGATGTAAACCACTGGAGCAACAACAATGAAGAGATTATCAGATTAGCCTGAAATTAGTCATGCTCTATTAACATTCTGTTCATGATTAATGCCAACTTTCAAAGCAGTAGCATCAAAAGCATCCCTTCAAAAGTTACTAGACTTGAAAGCGAAGAGTGTGCAAAGGGTTATCAAGAAATGAAAAGGGCCCTCTAAGACATACCCGATCTCACTATTCTACAAAAAAAAAAAAAAAAAAGGTTGTAGAAATACTGCTGAAAATGCACTTTCTCGTTCATTTTATGATCCCAAACTGAAGCATAATTTGGAAGAAGTATAGCTCTTTCAGAAAATGTGAAAAACCCAATATTGACTTGGATAACCATTTTCATCATTTTTTAGTCCTGACATAAAATCAAGGGTTGCTACTTTTTGTTCATTTTGTGATGTACGGTCACATATGATTTATTAGATATACACTTACAATTGTACAGGCATTCTAGGTGTCACACATGATTGTTTGGATGTGGACATTAGCATGATTAGGCCTACTGCAAAGTTGCTTTAAATCTCTTTTTCTGTATAAAAGTACAACATTTGAATGAATTCCATTTTTCTTGTGTAGAATGATGTAGACCTGTGTGGAACATTTCATAGCCATACAGAGATGTTCATTTTTCTTAACATGGAGAGTGAGGATGGCATTTTTCCAAAATTTCAGAAGCTTCATAAAGACATAAAATTAAAAACAATCGAAGAGGAATAGCGTCATTCTCTGTCGGTCATGTGACCAATATTGCGCCTGAAGTAAG
The DNA here is from genome assembly GCF_964275005.1 of Diadema setosum. Taxonomy (NCBI): domain Eukaryota; kingdom Metazoa; phylum Echinodermata; class Echinoidea; order Diadematoida; family Diadematidae; genus Diadema; species Diadema setosum. The sequence continues at coordinate 52,237,314 of NC_092685.1, forward strand.
CCTGAAGGACCCCATGCATATTTAATGAATACAAATGTATGACATTTAATGATTTTTGTGTGTGTGTGTGTCAACTGTCCAGTTTTGCATAAATGTTCACTGTGCGAAATTTGGATTTTATGCAGTGACTGTCAGACTGTGAGCTGTTTGAAATTAGTAACATGACATTTGGTATTGTTGATTGAATCTGTATGTATGTATGTACCAATTATGTATATTTGGCCTTCTTTATTTCACAGTGATCTGGACTGCTGGCATCACAGTTTTAACTAATCTGTGTTCAAGGACTGCTCCATAATGTTGGCTGCATCACTGTTTTCACAGACCAGAAACAGTATTAAAATGATGAAGACATGGCCTTACAGAATATGGAAACAAAATCTGATATGGACCTCAAAGTCTTCCTTTTCAAGTCAAGGTCCTGCCTTATTCAGAGTGGATCATATCAGGCAGTGCTGCAGCAGACTCTACTTTGGTAACTCCATACTGGGGAGATGTAAAGATCCACAGAGTGTTGCTTCGTATAAACGCTTCTTGAGTATTTTTTCCAAAGAGGAGGTGACAAAAGATATTCTGCTGTACAAAAATGACAGAGGAATTTTCTTCAAGATGATTGGTGTGTTTGCCTGTACCCAGCTGATCTTTTGGACATACTTGACCCATACTGCATACCTGACTATGCGTGATACTGATGCCTATGTCAAGGTGAAGTACGGTGATGAGGGGCCACCGGATGACGTTAAAAACTGGAGATCATGGGCGGGAGCCCGCATGCAGCTCAGCTCTGGTATCTGGCGTTACACAATCACACTGCTTAGTGTTACTGCAGGTACCCAATGACTAATGTGCAGTCCCTATTAAGGATTCCCGCATGATAGATTATTTACTTTTTAGGTACAACCAGGGAAACTGACTCCAAAATGTTGCAAACATTACTACTATTTAGCAAATGATTGATGATTTCTTTGTAGATGATTTGGCTAAGTATGCTAAAAAATGGTTGAAATGCAAATTCCTTTTATTGATCATCTGGACTGTCAAATCAAAACAAAAGAAAAAGACACAAGGGAAAAAGTAATATTTTGATATTGATGTTGAGTAGCAAATCAAAAATAAGAAAGAAGAAATAATGTAGAAGAAATATTTGTAGACAAATCACCTCCAGACCAACAATACTTTTTAGATAATCTGATTTTGGTAAGTGTGTGTTTGTGTGTGTGTGAGTCTGTGTGTGTATGTGTGTTTGTGTGTGTGTGTGAATGAGAAAATATCTTACCTGTAAAGTGTGGTCCCATGTTCCCCTATGTGTCTAGTAGGGTATATAATGGAGTACATGGCTTTAGAAAGGCAGTTAATTTTTGTCATGGTTACCTAAGGGTATGATAGGCAAAACACCACCAAAGCTAGACTTTGGCTTTACTACTGCAGAAATCTTTCATTTTGGTGAAATGATAGTAAGGATAATGATAATGATGGTGATGATGGTGATGGTGATGATGGTGATGGTGATGGTGATGGTGATGGTGATGGTGATGGTGATGATGATAGTGATAATGATGATGGTGATCATAATGATTCCCACATATGATGTAGTACTCCCTCCAGTGACAAAGTTTCTGTCATCACTTTAGAAACATGAACATAGATTGTGTAAATATTAGCCAATATCTCTGTGCTTACATGACAAAGTGACATCCAGCGCAAGATTAACAGTGCACAAATGTCCATGTTTTATTAGCTTACTAGGTTGACATGCTTTATGAATAAAGCACTTAAGTTTTCTTGTTGTGATGTGAGATGTGTGAAATAGCAATGGTATGGTTTCTCTCTTGTTTTTGTCAGTCATTTCCGTCAGTCATTTATTCATATGAAAAACTTCAAACAATTTTTTGCATCTGGCTCTTTGAGAACATTTTTCTTATCTTCACGTTGTTTGTCAGGGCACAAATACACTTAATGAACAGAAGTTATTGAAGGTTGATTTCCTTATGCTGAAGCCTTCATTCTTATTCACAAGACAGTTATTATTTATTATTATAATTTTTTTTTTTTTTGCCATAAGCAGATGCTTTGCTATTAATGATTACTACAATTCACTAATATTGAGCATAGCCAAATTATCAGTTTGTACACAGTTCTAGAGTTGAGACTGCATGTCCCTATTGCACAAGCAGATACCTGACTGTGTTTGTGATGTCATCTTCCATTGTCTTTTCTTTTTGTTGTCTCCCTTGTAGGAGCTGTCATTTTCATGGGTTCATATGCCTACTGCAGGAAGTCAATCTATCGCATTGTTCTCAGGAAAGGAGGTGAGGAGGTGACAATCCAGACGTATGGCCTCTTTGGGTTGCCATGGAGATTCACCACCTCACTGAGAAATGTCTCCTGTGAACATTCACGGTATGGAGTTCGCAAGCAGCTTCCTGTTAAGGTCAAAGGTCACAGATTTTTCTACATCTTGGACAAAGATGGCAAGTTTTTTAATGTGAGACTGTTTGATCACACTGTTGGAGTCCACAGAATGTTATAGCAAGACTTGAACCCTGCATTGATCAAGGAGGTCATCTCAGGAGATGTCAGTGGGATTAAATGAAGCCAAGCAAAGAGGTGACCCTGAGGGATTGAAAACTGAGCGAGTATTCCTTGAACAAAAGGAAGAAAACAAGATTTGAAGTGTTTTCTTGGCATCGCACCATCATTGTGTGTGTGGTCTCTGTTAAATGCAAGACACCTCTGAAAATCAGCTGTAAGCTGTGATACCAAATTTGAGCTTTATCCAGTATTATGTGGAAGTTCTTTTAAGTTCAAACTCATATATACCATACTCGGCTATCTAATGGCAATTATGATGTAATAATGCATGTGATATGGTGTTTCATTCAGTTTATATCATGTTGGAGAGGTTTGAACTTGCTCCGGTGATGTTTTAAATGGGTATGAGAGTTGAAGGGATCGTATAGTTTTGGTTGAGACCTAACTTCAGGTTTCCAATATTTTTGGTGAGATAATGAGAATCCTCTTATGACATATGAAAGAGCATGTAATTTCAAGATGGATTCAATGTTTATTTGATGAAAATTGGTCATGAAATAGCTGAGATATCCTAAATTGAGTAATCCTAATAAAACGTGGGACCCACCTTTTATTCGGATCATTTTGTTGTCCCCGCCGAACGAGTTCGAGCAGGGGACTATGAAACGGGCTCCGTACGTGTGTGTGTCTGTGTACGTGTGTACCTGTGTACGTGTGTGTGTCTGTCCGTCCGTCCGTCCGTGTGTCCGTCCGTGTGTGCGTCCGTGTGTGATCAAAATGTTCAATTTGCTACTTCTCTGTCATTTATGAGCCAATTTTGATTCTGTTTGCTTTATATGATAGCACTACATGGGAGCTTTAAAACTTCTACACAGAATTTCAGTTGTGACCTTTGACCTTGACCTTTGACCTATATTGTACATTTTGCTACAAAATGCTACTCCTTCGCCATTTCTAACCTGATTTCGATTCCGTTTGCTTTATGTGATGGCACTAGGTGAGGGCTTCAAAACTTCTACACAGAATTTTGACCTTTGACTTCTTTGACCTTTGACCTTGATTTTTGACCTATATTGTACATTTTGCTACAAAATGCTACTCCTTCGCCATTTCTAACCCGATTTCGATTCCGTTTGCTTTATATGATGGCACTAGTTGAGGGCTTCAAAACTTCTACACAGAGTTTTGACCTTTGACTTCTTTGACCTTTGACCTTGATTTTTGACCTATATTGTGCATTTTGCTACAAAATGCTACTCCTTCGCCATTTCTAACCCGATTTCGATTCCGTTTGCTTTATGTGATAGCACTAGGTGAGGGCTTCAAAACTTCTACAAAGAATTTTGACCTTTGTCTTCTTTGACCTTTGACCTTGATTTTTGACCTATATTGTGCATTTTGCTACAAAATGCTACTCCTTCGCCATTTCTAACCCAATTTCGATTCCATTTGCTTTATGTGATGGCACTAGGTGAGGGCTTCAAAACTTCTACACAGAATTTTGACCTTTGACTTCTTTGACCTTTGACCTTGATTTTTTACCTATATTGCACATTTTGTTACAAAATGCTACTTCCGGCGGGGACATATATTACGCACCGCGTAATTTCTACTTTTCCTTGTTTTACTTTGTTTTTGAATGTCTCAGCCATTCCAAAACCGATTTTCATCAAATAAGCTTTGAATTCCTTTTAGAATGGCATGCTCTGTTCCATTTCATAAGTGGTTTCTTGATATCTCGCAATAAGTTAAAAGCCAAATCCTCAGCTCCACCAATACTGTAGCATCCCTTTAACATTATATACCCTCAAAAGAAGAGCCAGGACACAATACAAAAGTGATAAATCTCCACTGAATTCTCTTAAAGGTAGGGAATCCCATTTGCATGCCTTAAATGAAGAGTTGTATAAATACAGTGGTATGTTGTAGAGAGTATCATTTTAGAAACTCCCATAAAGTATTGAAAGTGGAAGGTAACATTTAGTACATTTTTATTGACCGTTAGATTTTGAATTGAATTTTTTTCGGGGCTCACCGTAAATTCCAGTACATTGCTAGGCTACCTTTGCAGACCCATGCACTGCATGTGTGTCCATCATGTATATTTTGTGAAGAAAGTTCATCAAAACTTGCAAACATTTCTATATACATTCTTGCCACACACTCTATATGTTATTACATCAGCTCTTATACTTTTAGATTTGTGTTTATAGATAAAAATACAGAAGACTGCAACAAAAAGGCTTAAGTGTGGCTGACACACAGAACTACTGAGTAGTTGAGTTTTGTGCATTATTCAAATTGTAGATAACTGTTGACTTCCAAATTTCTCAGCAGTGGCCTAAACAAGTCCCCTGAGGTTCATATTTAATGTTTTGCTGCATTTTGGGAGGTCTGTAAAAGGTATCCCCTACCTTTAAGTAAGTGAGTGTGGTGAGTTCAAATCAAACCAAATGTACAAAAAATTAATATTGGAGTATATTGAACCTCTGAAGGAGGCACGGATGTGCCTTTCTGTCCTGTAATATTGTGTATGATGCAGACACTGTCCTTAAGCATGTATCAGGAAGAAAAACATTTGATGTCGGAACTTTCACAGGTTCATCATGTCAGATGTGTCAGAATCAATGTAATGATCGAAACTCCACCTCCTTTGTTTTTGTCGGGCTTATGGTGGGCTTTTGGCCCCGTTGTGAGGCTATTTTTGCAAAATCTCCCATTCTCACGCTTGACTTTGAATTTCCTTGGCTTCAACTATGTGTTTCCCATTTGAAATTTAGAGCTCTTTCTCCAGCCAAAATGTAGTTTTTGTTAAATGTGAAAAAAAGTGAAGCTATGATAGCACCAGAGAGTATCTACAATTGTATAACCCTTGTGACATTGAGTTTGCATGGCAGCCCAGACACCCATGGTCAACAGCACATAGTGGAATAAACCAATGAAGCCTGGGTAAAAGTTGCTACAGAGGTGATTGGTTTGTCATTAAATTGGCAGCCCTGAATCTTACTGCATATAGGAGAACATTTTAATGAAGCTAGTGAAAGTCATTCAATCTTTCACAAAATCAGGACAAATAAAAAAAGAAAAACCTTACTTTAATAATATTCAAAAATAACTGCCACTTTGATAATCCATCTGTAAATTTAGCAATTAAGAGACATTAGAAATTCTGCAATTGAAACAGACATTTGTGTGTGGACAACACATAGCTAACCGTAGCATTCTGAAATACAATGAATATCTGCAGTAAAAATCATGATGAGAAAGATACAGCACAAAACGGACTTCCTGCAAAGTGTTTGGAAGCTTGGTTTTATTCACTCCATCAATCTGATGTTGAGACTTCCTGCAAAGTGTTTGGAAGCTTGGTTTTATTCACTCCAGCAATCTGGCTTTTCATGAATTTCAATAGCATCACTGCATTTGTAATTTCCCAAATACAATGTACACTGTACATGTATGTGGGTATCATGTGGAAATCAAAATGTGAGAAGTCTGTGATATATGTGTATAGAATGTTAGTGCAATTGTAGCAGTGTGTCATGTGCACTGATCTTAACCCTATTGAGCCCAAGGGGAAGGGGGGGGGGGCACATTGTGCCCCTACCATATTTTCATTTGTCACTCCTATGCCCATGACCCAATGTTAACCAAATTTGGTGACTTTCCCTAAACTTTTATTGCAAACATTTTGATATATATCTTAGCTATGGCAACCATAAACTAGCAACAGTGTCAGTCAGATTTGTGTGTTTTTTCTGTCCCAATTTCAGTTAACAATATAATAGTGGATGAAATAAGGTTTTCCTGGCTGTAATTTGCTGAAGGACAAAAATATGAAGTAATTTCGGTTGTGAATGGCCCTGAAATGGTCTTATTTTTTCCTGTATTTTTCATGTGATATAGGTATTGTAAGATGTATATATAAGAGATAATTTAAAGGACAAGTTTACCTTCATTAACATAAGGATTAAGAGAATGCAGCAATATTAGTAGAACACATCAGTGAAAGTTTGAGGAAAATTGGACAATCGATGCAAAAGTTATGAATTTTTTAAACTTTTGTGTTGGAACCGCTGGATGAGGAGACTACTAAGGCTCATGATGTCATATGAGTACAACAGTATAAAGAAATATAAAGAAAATTCAACATATTTTCACTTTTTTTGCATAATAAAAGAGCACTTGACTTGCCTCTTTCTAAAGGCAATGGGAATAATATTACCCGTAACATATGTCAGTAACAAGTCAAGGGAATGTGTTCTTTTTTCAAAAGATAAAATTTTGTGAAATTCTCTTTATATTTTCCTTATATTGTTGTACGCATGTGACATCATACACTGCAGTAGTCTTCTCATCCAGCGGTGACTGCACAAAAACTTCAAAAATTCATAACTTTTGAACGGATTGTCCGATTTTCCTCAAACTTTCAATGATGTGTTCTACTAATATTGCTACATTCTCTCAATCCTTATGTTAATGAAGGTGAACTTGTCCTTTAAAAAAAAAATGTATTTTCCAAAGATTTCTATTTGTTTTGTGTCATTTTTTAATCTTTCACAGAGAAATATAACCTTAACAAATTGTGAAGTTTGATTTGATTTTCTTTTGCGGACAATATGACCTAAAATAAGGTGGGCATACTGGGGGAAAAAATTATAAAGAAAAACCATTATTTTAGCATATTTTGTATGTATTTCTTTATATTCTGGTGAATAGTTCTCTCAGTGGGTGACCTTAAAGTTCAAATATAGGGTCATGTAGAGTTTGAGTTGCTCTACCCATGTACCAAGTATGACAGTGGTACATCAAATAATAAACAAGTTATTTTGGGGGCACAATTAACCCCCCCCCCCCTTGTCCTGGAAGGGTCAACATAATACTGTAGCTTGGCTTTACACAGTATGTCCCCCCAAAAATTACAATCGGATTTTTGCATTGAGAACACCCAATATGATTAAACCGTCTATATGCTACTTAGCTCTATTTTGCAGAAAACCCCATTCAATTTGGTGAAGCGGTCACAGAGAAATGTGGATTGTTGTAAAGCATGTCATGAGTCTGATTCTTCCAAGTTTAGCACTTGGATGCTCTTGGAACTGCATATTGATGTGTAAAGACAATAGACAGAACGTGGAGGGAAGGGATTCCTGACATGCTCTACAAAAGTCCTCATTTCTCTTTGACCACTGAAGCAAATCAAATTGGGTTTTCTGTAAGATGTGGGCAATGAGTTAAAGTTTCATGCTTTGAAGTTGTGTTGGGATTGATTTGCTATTTTTAAAGTTGTCATTGTGGAGGGTACCGTTGTAGTTTTTTTTGGGGACTTATGGAAGAGTTAAAACAGAACTACATTGCTCATGATGAACTGCATTTCTGCAGAACCCAAACCTTTCATACTTTAGAAATATGGTGTCGGTTTCAAGGAGACACAGTGACATAGCATGGCCCAATAGAAAGTCCTACATGTATAACATCTTTATGACAGTGTGCCCATGTAACTACCACAGTAGTAGTTAGAAAGTCTGTTTACTTTTAATTTGTAATTAATGTTTATCACTAAACAGGAAGAATTAGCCTACTACAGTTTAAGTTGTGGTAATAGCTTTATAAGTGGTTGTTATATACAGCATAGGAGGCTGTGCACTTTATTACTGTACTCACTTGTAATCATGCACCTAGCTTGAGAGTGTGCCATTGATCTACAGTTTTAAGTGTCACGAGTGATATCACATTTCATTTTGTTGGCTTCTCAATGCTTTTTGATGGACCATGTTCAAAGTTGATGGTACAACTTGTTGTAATAATAAATGCACTTTCTCATATTCCCCTTCATATAATTTTTGACATAAGTCCTTGCCTAGTTTGTTGATCTCCTATAACTTTTCACATAAAATGATAGATGTTACTTTTTACCTGTGGATGCATTATGTTTTCATATTTTGATAAAGAGATGATAAAAAAAGCTTCATACATTGTAAACTGTGAATACTCTGACCTTGCATTAAAAGGAAAAATAACATAACTTTCTACACTGTGTAAATCAAGGTTGACTTTGTGAGTCCAATATCTTGTCAGTTGAAACCTTCTCTTTAAAAGATTTCCAGATAAATGATTGTTGAGAGAATTGTTTGATGCTTCTCTACATGTGGACCCATCTCACTGAGATCACAAATTACTTGCCAAAGTGGTAATAGATACTTTGATATCCACGTACATCATAGCGCTGAGTGAACATTATATAGCTGGTGCAATTTGTACACGGGGTGGTTGTATGTGTTCTACCCACCTAGTGGAAACTGGTACACTGCTTGGTGACATTTTTCAAGTTTTATTTTTTGGGTAAGATTTCATCGTTTTCACAGCTGTGAATCAGGCATATAGAAACCACGAAAAATAAGAAATACATATTTATATTGTACATTTCTTAATGAAATGCTGTAATATTTTTGATAAGAGCATTTTGCTTCCGATGACACCACACCTAGTGGTTTATGCTTTGTGAGTCCAGAAATTGCTAATAATTGCTGGAAGTATGATTGATAAGATGATACAGACTTAACTCTTAGATCAAACCAAGTCATGTCCCTTCCTCTTCACCATTTAGATAGAAATTATTTTTGTAAATTTGTTAAGTAGCACAAAACATTGACATTCACAGGAACATCACAAAATACTACTGCAAAAGTGGAAATTTTCATGCATTTCACATGGCCAAAAACTAACATGAAAATAAAATCACAAATATTTTTGCCTGCTTTATGTATTACTACATATATGTGATGTCTTGATTCTGTATAATTAAAAATACATGAAATTTGTCTTACTCGGTTGAGCACAAAAATATCCTCTTTTACAGTATGTTATGTCTTTTCCATGTCTATAAACTTTTCCATGTTTATAAACTGCTGAGATCATGCTTTATTTTCTCAACTTCTAATCATGAATTGTTTGTTGTTTTTTTTAACACCGACAAGCTACAACACTTATTGAAGCTGTTTGGATCTTTAAAAACGCCATCTAGTGGTCACTATGTTATAGGTGAATGAACCCAGGTAAAGTGCATACTGGATGTCGAGAAGAAAGGCAAATACATTTGTGAAATACTGCGCCAAACACAACAAAATATGCTTGAATTAGGTGAAATAAGAGAAAGACTGGATCTCATTCATACAAGAATGAAAAGGTAGTTTAGAAATGTAAGGGGAAAATGAAGAGGAGTGGCAGATATTGGGACAAATTTGGTGCAGTTTCAAAATGAAATTATGCTTATGAAACTAAATCCTGAAAAAAAAAGGTAAGTTTTGCTCTCTACAAACTCTCACTGCAGATGTATGAGATGACTGTGGTATCTTTGTACCAACAATAGGTCTTGAAATTTGAAACTCCTGTAGTGTTAATCACCATGGCAACTATATTAGCACGTTAATTGAATCTAATCTCATTAGAGAAAAGAGGAGAACTGAACCTCCTGTTGGCTGTGTGGTAACCATGGCAACTCACTCTCTTTCTCTTTCTCTGAGTCCTTATTACATGAGAAGCCTGCAGCTGGTGTTGGATTACGCCTCATCCCATTCTCCTTCCAAGATGATGTTTCCATGGCAACACAATACAATCTCTGTTTGCCAAGTGTTCTAACATTTCCCGGGCAGCGTCCTCTGCACAAATAGTCTGTGATGACCAGCCCACTTTTCTTGATAGAGTCAAGTGAACCAAGACTTGTATTAAAAGTAGGATGTGTGCTAGCTGTGAAGGTTCAATGAAGGAGATGTTTCTGTCAGTAATTTGATATATGCTGATCTGATACAGCTTTTCCCAATACAGTCAGACCTACAGATATTTATTATGTGATATATTCATTCAGGTGATGACAAGATTGAAGTGTGGCACACAGTTTAGTAGAACACACTTGTGATTATTTGTGTATACACTTGTTTAGCCAGTGAAAATTTCATGTTGAAATGATGGAAGGGACCAGACAAATAAATAGGCAATACTGCAGTTAGACAATCACTTTTTTTTTCCAGTTTACTCGGTATGTAATATACAGTGTATCATATATTTTGCAGCTTGTCCATAAATCCTGTGAGTCAGCATATACATTTATTTGTGGACTGAACAATTTCCACAAATATTGTCATTTATACAGAAATGAAATGTAGGCCCTACATATGTCATGTATAGAAAAACAAATTGCTAACTTTTGTCTTGTAAAAGGGGCACTGAATACTTGTCTCTAATTCCTATGCTGTGGATTGTGGCCAAGAATTCAACCACCTCTGAAATGGTGTCACGAGTCCAAATTTGTGAACTACATTTGTACCATGCTGGCTAAGTATATAGGGTATACCATAGTTTCCACAGTAAAATGTGAGACAAACATGTTATTGATGATTTACACAACATGTACACAAGTGCTGCATAAATTTCAGTCAAGCGAAAGGTCAAGCTATTATTGCGTTTGTCCATGCACGAGTAACACCTGGGCCCTACAACTGTATTTCATAAAAATATGCTATGACAGCAAGTCTTGCTGAAATGGCAAGTGTCATGGTACCAACAAGAATCCTGCTTCCTGATTGGCTGTTGCTATGGGAAGTTGACATTTTAGCAAGAATTGCTATCATAACAACTTTTACAAAATGGAACCACAGACCAAGGTCAATGTTTCGTTTCTACACCAGTTACGAGTACAAACTTGATGGCCAATTGTTCTGAGTGGAGTGTAAGGACACTGTCATAATGCACAGCAGTTATGAGTGATGATGTTTTGCCATGTGATTCAATATGATTGCCTTCCACACAGAGCTCCCATGTTTAAAATCAATGTAATAGATGGCTAGTTGTTTTCATTATGTCGACTGTTTATGTTGATTTTATACCATTATCCATTCACGGTGATATATAGATATGATTCCTGCAGTGGACCACAAGTGTAATTATGGTCAAGTATACAAGAGATGGCACAATCGGCTCCCTAGGTAGACTGAAACAGAATACTATATACACAGTTTAGTTTACCAAATTCAACATGGCTTTGCTGATGTATTCCCTTCCCAAGTGTCCATAAACAAAAATGGACTACTTGGTGACAAACATGCCACATTAAATAGATTCCTGTTCACTGTAGTGTTTTTTTCTTTCTTCTTTTTCTTTCTGTTCCATGACTCACACCCCAGCAATTGCTAAATCAATAAAATACACTACTTGGCAAAGATCAGTTTACTTAGGACTTCAACAGTTACCATGGCAACGTATGTACTTGCTGAAAGTGTTTGTAAAGGTCTATTACATAGATTATTGGCAGACAACTGAAAACTTTGCTGAGAGCATTTACACTTCTGAGAGGTTCAAGTGGAGACTAGTGTTGTGTTTGTGAGTGCTGGTAGAGAACCAAGTCTGTTGTTGAACTTTGCTCAGTTCCTTGTTGGTATTTTTTTCAATATACAAATGTACATGTACTGCTATAGCAAGTGTTGTTCTAGCACACCTTCCTATATGAAGCAGACTATTTGGTGGATGGGGATAAAACTTGCAGGTACAGTGTTCGTGGAAACGCTTAACCCGTTGAGGACGAGTCCAGAGTATACTCGGGCAGGGGTCTATGGGAACTGTGTGTTGTAGCAAAATCAATCCGTCCTCAACGGGTTAAGGGGTTTCCGCTTATCCACTGCTTAATTGGAAACATAAACCGCTTTATCGGGACAAATCTGGCTGAAAAACTTTTATTGTCCATCATTATAATGTCTAAAAATGATAAGTAAATCCTTAGAAATAATTGCAGGGATTTCATTTCCTTGCCAGAATGGTTATTTTCTAACCAATTTCATATTGATTATGCTGATTGCACAGTCTAGACATCTGCTGTTACGCAGTAGGATGCAGTGCAGGCACATATCGAGCATTCTCAGCTTCTGCTCAATACAAAACTGTAGTACTTATGCACTTACCACCACTTCAGTGCGATATGGAGTCACATTTCCTATTTGTGGTCCATACACTATTGTAATTGTGTTTGTGTGTGACAGACAGTGTAAGGAGGCATAAAATGAGAAAATGTGCTCATTGCAATCAGTGTTGTCGTAATGTAGATGTTTTTAACACATTAAAGATAGCAGTGTTGCTTCTTTTTCTGCATTGATAGGGTCATAAGCATTGTGACTTGATACGTACTATAAACTCTAAAAAGGTTGTTTTGTGGATCAAATGAATGAAGATTTGTTGCGATTAATTAATTACCCAAATTACCAGACTGCTGTTTTTTTTAATCTGTCTGTCTCTCTCTCTCTCTCTCTCACACACACACACACACATACACACACACACACACACACGCACACACACACACACACACACGAAGTGCCTTTCCTTTGTGTATGACATTCCTACAATTTGCACTCCATGTTTTGCAATGAATTTGTACATTATATTTTGTGATGAGCTCAAGCTCAAGTAAGAATCATTTGGTGGAGACAAGATAGGGAAGACATCAGAAGGGTTGCTGTGATCTGTAGTTATGTGATCAAACAGAGGACTTGAGAAGGTTACTGTACTTCTCAACATGTTTTCTTCATTGTCTTTTGACACCACTCTACAGACCAGTTCGTAATTCCACTTTGCGCATGAGCAGAAAAGGGTCATTTGTACCAACAGGCATTTTGGTTTGTAAATTCACTGAGATGAGCATCTGTTATGCGATGATTACTGTAAAACATGATATATTCGCAGCATGAATTTTTTCGCGAATTGGAACCAAAGGCCTTTTTTGCGGCATGAATTTTTTCGCGAATTGGAACCAAAGGCCTTTTTTGCGGCATGAAATTTTTGCAAACTGCGACTGGCCTTCAATACATAATCAGTGTAGAAAAGAACTTTCGCATGCATTTTAATTTCATGAATTTTGGCGCTCGCAAAATTCGCGAAATTAAAATGCATGCAAACATTCCTCGTTTTACAGTATTCATGTGATCCTTATCTAAATGGTGCTTGCCAGCACATCCACCCGACAGCAAGAATGGTATTTCACAATATAGACGGATTATGGCATTCAATACAAAACAATGAAATGGATGCCTGCTGCTAAATTGTCAACCGATGGAGTATTCTGATCACCCGATCTCAACGCAAGTTCATTCTCTGTTTGAACATAAATTCCATAAATTGTTACGTCGGGTGAGCTTATGCATTATGCCGCTTTGAAAACGAGTGAAGTGCCTAACCAACTGAGAAAAAAGAAAGGTCATTTGTACCAATGTGTACACGAGCTAATTACAAACTGGCTTATTAAACCTCTCTTATGTCTGGTGTTTTCTCTCACATTCTCTTGTTTAATTTCTCCTCCAAGAAAAACAGAAGTAAATAGTAATGTACATTTTGCTGTCATTTATTTTCCCAACAAGTTTCTTACAAAGGTTGAACAAGTTAAGGTTTTTGACTACATATACTGTACATATTTATCTGGAACTTGCACTAATTGGTTGGTGTAAGTTTACAAGCATGCGAGGTGTTGACATATTACAAATATACCAAACAATATTTGGTTTTGGTACTGTTCTTTGAAAAAAAAAATACAGAGATAGAGGGAAAGAGAGAGAGAGAGAAAAAGAGACAGACAGACAGACAGACAGAGAGACAGACAGAAAAGAAAATTGCTAAAGCTGTCCGAGATGGGGAAGGATATACATTCACTTAGTGTGGAATATCTATCGCCTGTTCCCTAACATTTCACCTCAATGGTGACCTGCAGTCATTGTAGGTCTCTTGCACACAGAGATACTGACTGGTACTCAAACACACAAGGAAAAAGGTCCAAGTCATACCAAACTGGGCTACGATTGAACACACTGCCTCATGGGAGATTTTTTTTTTTTCTTTCTGTTCATCATCAATAAACGTAATAATTGTCAGTATGATTAACAAGTCATTAAAATACTATATAACAGAGACCTTGCTTCTATCATTATATCTCATGATTACAATGATAATGTAATAAATACAAGCTACCATGTGGAGTCATAAATGAGGATTATCAATATAACATGTCTCTTGTCTGTCAGTACTAAACTTCCTACATGAAAAATAGTTTGGCTTTGAAGTGTTTCATATCTTCTATGTTGTAACAAACAATTCAGCCAACTATGATTTTCACTAGACATTTTTGAAGTAACAATACTGAGAAAACAGTTGGTAGCTTTACATAACACATACATGGTAACATAATCTTCAAAATACAGACATAAGTGTGATAACCACAGAATAAGAACCCTTGAATAGTTAATGACTATTCTTGCACAAAAACCATTCCTTCTCTGCACTGTAGACCTGGGGATAGGTTTGTGATACACTAAACACATGAAATAAAACTAATTGCTTACCACAGAATTCTACACAGTAATTGTACATCAATAAATAAAAAATAACTTGCAAAGTGGTAATATGAACAAGTTACATCATGGTAACATGTTACCAAAATCATTCATCTCATTGATCATTTACCAGAAACACTTGATTACTAATGAAAAAGTGTTTGGTTTCATTCTGCTCCATAAAAACGACTATAAGTAATGAAACCATTGCCTGCAGTATTTGAATTGTCATTTTTGTGCACATGTTATAAAACATCTGCATTGAAATTAATCACACACTTAACATGTGCAAAAAAGAAAAAAAAATACCCAAAACACACAAGATTGCAACTTGGATCATCGGCAAAAAAATATTCATTTCAGCAATAAGACAGAACAAACTGAAAAAAATCATTTTATGGCAAGTTTTTACACTACAGATGATCATATACCCTGATTACTACATTCAAACACTGATTTCATCAAATTTCCTGGTTTGCCAGAGTCACATATCTGGGTAGCATTGCAGTCTGAGAATATCAAAGTCAGATACACAAAAATGATATTTGGACACATTTCCAAGCCATTTGGTCATTCCTATTATCTACCTGAAGATTTAAATGAGATGTACTTTCCATAATGGATTCTGTCATTGATTTAACTTGGAACACATCACATGTTATGCCCGGAAAGTTAAATACGCAGGATACAAATTCAAACAAAATGGCAAGTCCTTTAAAAAAAACCCCAAAAAACTCATAATTGTGCCTTGCAATATCTGTCAACTACTGTCAAGTGTCAGTTTGAACTTCCCCAAATAAGTGGGGGGCACAAAGCTTATATCCCGTATTCAACCCAGGCTATTTTAACATGACTGTCAAATAAAATGTTTGGCCTATGCTTCCACCATGAAGCCATGTACAAACATTTTACTACTGATTCCTGGATGAGATGGACTTCATATATTTCAAAAATCAACTCTGATTTGTTTAAACATACAAAAAATATTCTCTCTGTAATTATACTTCACAGAAAAAAAAAACTGAAAGTGTTTTGACTACGTTACACAATAAGTAGTACTAGAAAGAGGAAAGTGATCTAAAAAATTGCAATCACTGTATGATTTGTGCCTCTTAGCAAGAGTTTTACTACTACCAAGTCAGGTATGCATTCATAATCATGTACATATAATGCTACTATTGCACAATCTTGTGAAAAATGAAAGTAAAAATGAATGTTCATAATAGAGAGGTTTGCCTATACACCAAATGAGTAATAATACAATTCTGAACGAAGGAAAAAAAGGAGCAAAAATTTGGTATGACCGACTCGGGTCAAAAGATACCTTTTGAGTTATTTCTTCAACTGGTTTGACCTTGAGTTGGGTTTTAGGCGATCTACTTTGGTTTGATCTTGAGTTTGTACTTCAGTGATCTAAGATGGTTTGATCGTAAGTTTATTCATCATAAATTTCAGCTGCCTTACATTACATTTGTTCATTAGCAATTTCAGCTGGTTTAATCGTAACCCAGTGGTAAGTTTGTTCATTAGCCATTTCAGCTGGTTTGATCTTCAGTTTGTTTATTTGTAATCTTAGCTGGTTTTGATCACAGTTGTCTCCTATCAACAGGAGTTGTGAATACTGCAAGAAATCTTTATCTGTACATTCTGGTCAGTGCACTGACCTCATTTAATCAGTGCATTCTTCCAGTTCCAATGAAATTTCTCATTGAAATAATTTTAGTCCAAGTCCTGAGTGTGCTGTCTTCTCAACTTTGTTACCTTCAAAGTCAAACTTGAGTTTTCTGGGTGTGATTAACAAATCAGAGAATTCTATTGACATGGAATTATTTCCAGTTATGAGTTCAATGGAGATTACTCACTTTTTCTCTCATTATTCTGTGATTACTGGCATACTTAGACTAGAATCATATACAACAGTGGTCCTCATTTTTAGTTATTAATTCTATCAACAATAATTAACTTTTTATCTGTTAAATATTATTACCAGTCTCAGTGTTCAAATTTTGCAACTTTCACACCAAAATATGAACCAAACAACTGGATTCCTCTGTATGCAGTTATTTGTAAGATGTTCACTGACTAAAGCAAAATCTGCTACAAATGAACAAATACACCTGTTAGAACTCATTTCATCACTGTAACAATCAAGTACAATGGCATGATATGTAGACATAAATATGAACCAATACATTCAAGTTTGCACAAGGGACTAAAATGCACTGAAATAGTAACAGCCATTACAAAGCAAATTGGTCTTTTATGTGCATGTATAAAACAAAAGACAAAAACAAAACAAATGGAAGCACTGAGCATAACGAAACAAATATTGTGGTTTCATTTTTGTGTTCATAAATCTTGATTCTTTAAGTCATAAATTTTCAAATTTCATATATTTTTTGTTCGATTACTTGCAGCCAATGAATTCACCTTTCTAGTCATAACTTGAAATGTTTGAATACACGTTCACATATTTGATCATTATCTGGTGACTTCGGAATAGGAATTCCTGTTTGGTCAGAGCTGAATTTGTTCATTCCCTTCTGTTGTAAAAAAGAACACAAAATAAAGAGTTAATTTCAGATGTCAATACTGATGGTTGGGAAGACTTTCCAAGGAGATGCTGAGAGACTGAATGCCCCAGCTGGTATATCGAACTCTGCCTTCCTCCATATCCCATGAAATCTGACAACATCCCATACACATTTTGATGTACCAGCAGTTTACCCTCCTTTTACTTTAAGGTTAGAGCCAGACACACCACAGTGTACATCCATAGAGACTGCTGATGGCAGAGACAAAAAAACAAACAAAAACAAAAAAAAAAAAAAAAAAAAAAAACTGATCAAAGTTTTCATTTAAACTAGACCCATCATCAATCAACTACAAACATGATGAGGTCGCTTTTTACTAAACACACTCTGAACCTCACTATACATTCAGATTGTGTTACACAAGAGTCATGTTTTCAGTTATATATCTTCATGATCCTAGCTCATGACAGCTACTGCAGCACACTGGCATGTGGTAACCACAGGGCTGTTGACCATGACTGGTATTTTACAACAGTGAATGCAACATTCCTTTACATTGTAAGTTGATCAGACTGGTATAGAAATAACTATGGGAGACTTACATTTGAATCCATTCAAAATATTGTATGCTAACAGTGAGTTAATGCACCATGAAGTATTACATATCATGAAGTACAGTATGTCTTAAGCCCCTGTCTGTCCTCACTCAGACAGAGATAGTAATAAAAAAAAAAATCAACAACAACTGTCTGTTCCCTGCAGAAATGATATCATAACAGGTATTTTGGCTTTCTCCCCTGTTTTATATTACTGTTAACATTTGCTGCATCAGAGCAACCTGTACTAGTACTGCCGCCATTGCTTAAGGGTAAAAAAGCAAACTGTTTTCATAACACAATGTATATCCTTGACATAGGAAGTGCAAATTGGCAGAGTTATTAAATGTTGGCAAACAATTACTGCAATTGTCATGTAAGCACTATTTTTGTGTAGAAACCCAGCACCACAGAGTCAGGAAAAGCATTAACACATAATGCACATTTATCAGAGTTTGCTTGAATTGAATTTAAGGAAAATACATGGCACATCACACCACTGAAGATTCTATTCTGGAAAATGAACACACTAGCACCACCTTTGTTAAATTATAAAGCTTCCAATTTCAGCACATACTTGTGTTTCATGGAACACTACCAGACATCAATTCAAAAAACCTGTGTAAAAGCTGATCATCAGAATGACATGTAAACAGCTCTAGTTACTGGACTTCTCATCATGTAGGGAAAATGGTCTTTGAAGTTCCAGACATACATATACATGTAATATCCCAGCTTTATTTTGATGACATACACAAAATAACTGCCACACCATTGATCAGCCAACTAACATGGAGGTTCATTATTTGCACATAGCATCAAGTTTCTTCATGAAGTCACAACCAGCACATATATCTCTTCTTACACAGGTCATATGCACTCTATACTAGCAACATGTTAACAAGATCTATCGATGGGAACACATGGGTTACCTGAGGGAACTTTGAAATACATGCTGTGACTGTTCTTTAACATTTCCCTTTAAACAGCAATCATAACAGCAAAGTACACAAGAAGTCCAGTATTGCTTTAATCCACCTTGGGGTGACTTATAATAATCAGCTCTTTGCAAGCATTGGATTCTTTCAAAGCTAACCTGAAAATTGTCCATTTCACAAAAGATTCAGTACACAGCTGACACAAGTTTGTAATTGTTTGAAGCACATTGTACTTGATCTTGTTCTCTTCCTCCTTCACAATGTGCCTCAGAATACTTTTACTAGATAGACACAATATAAATGCATTGTATTATTCATTATCATTAGATACCTCAAAATGTTAGGTGACTACTGGTCAAGATATGGAAGCAGAGCAGAAGTGTGATGAAAAGTTCAATTTTAAATGAACTTCTTGTTTTTACTCTCTCTTACTCAGGTTATAATGTGACAATGAAAAGCTTCCTCTGATTGTAGGAAGTTATACTCCAGTCAGATATACGGTAAAT
This sequence comes from Diadema setosum, assembly GCF_964275005.1. Taxonomy (NCBI): domain Eukaryota; kingdom Metazoa; phylum Echinodermata; class Echinoidea; order Diadematoida; family Diadematidae; genus Diadema; species Diadema setosum. The sequence goes on from NC_092685.1 coordinate 52,256,785, forward strand.
CTTTTCTTGTGCACCAGACATCATACATCATCTGGTTATCTACACAACTCTACTCACCTCGCCTTAAATGTACGATTCATAAAAACTGCTGACATTAACTTTGGATTCATTGAAAATAAAATATCTTGGTTTACTCACCCATTAAAAAAAAAAAAAATCGCCCTGAAGTGGATTCAGTTGCTGAAATGTACCGTCACTGCCCTGGGCAGCTTGCATGTTACTATGTCTGAGTTGTGACATTGCATTGCATCATATTGAGGAAGGTCATGATCCTTAAACTTGACACTGCCATGCTTGCTGCATCGGTTTGTTTTTAACAAGAGAAAAGAATCTTACCTCTTTCTCAGGACCATGTATGCTACCATGGTGTTTACTCTTAAATACTGAAGTCACAGTCATATTGTACACTCTATCATCATGTTGGGTGCAGCATCACACATGGTCAGAGGTCAAATGTCAAATTACTGCTTACTTCATAATACATTGCCCTCTGCTACTGCAACAAAGTACTACATTCATGTAACACTGTGTCTTCAGAGACTTTGTACAACATATTTACATTGATGACTATCCATGCTTTCAAAGCATGACACTAATAGAATGGAAGCACTGTAAAATGCTTACAACCATTATTTAAGACATAAAAATAAATGATAAAAGACTTAATTATTAAAAGAACTAAAAAATAAGAGCTTGAAAACTACAGTTATCTAGTCTACAGTATATTTACAAACATCCCATGCATGACACCAATGCAGGGAGTTACACAATACCGTCCATATGGAAAACTGTTTTTGTTTTGCCTTTCTGACTTTGAAACGGCATGAAAAATGATGAGATTGCTGGTGAATGCTCTGTCCCGTTGATGTCAATTATTGCAGAAACCTTTAAGAGCTTCACTTCCCATGATGGGATTCAAATAGCTGTCAAGTTGAGATGGATAATGGAGTGATTGGCAGGAAGTGTCCATCAGGTGAATCTCTTTGGTCACCTTTACACATCACTCTTCTCCTCCCAGTGCTGAAATCCATCAGATCTGGTCATCGTCTGGTCATCATCGTGTGACCACTTTATAGACAGGGAGTCTCTTTTAGTGTTCTGATGTCTGTTCCATGCATTGCTGGCAAGATGATGACTAACATAGCACTTTCTTCACTGGTTCTCCGAATGATGATCATGCAAGCACCGTTATCTCCTTGTGTAGCTTGTCATACACACACTTACATCATCCCCTTCTTTCTTATTTCCAACCATTTGCTGAGGAGCTTACACACTCTTTACTCCCAAAATCGACAAACATTTATTTTAAAAAAAATATATATTGTCACTGATTGCACATTATCTTGTCATTTACTTGTGCAAACCGTCAATGAAGAACTCTTTTTTTTTCTGAGTTGTTCAACACAAAGTTTCCCACTACAGGCATGATATGTTTTCTCTTTCTCTCTCTCTTATTTGGAGAGACATATCTCATTCATTGTCCATAATGCATTTCTAATGTAATACATCAAAGAAAAAAGGTTGTAAACCCTTGACACACCGTCCATCATTATCTCAAGTGTATTGCCATTCTGTTTTCATAACAGAAAATCCTCTGATAAATTCATTTTTTGCCTAACTCCCCTTCTCATACACACCAAGAACTAAAAGTACATGTTGCTGCACACAGTCTCATGACAGATTTTACTATTCATTTCAATTCCATCTTTCAACAAGCATGAAAAACTGAGGGTGGTATTTAAACACAAAAACTAACAAAACTAGAAACTTCACAATACTGTTTTGTGACACTTTCATTTTGAAAAGTAACTTTTCAACTTACTAATCTACCACACCATTCTTTCAATCAATCATACCTCTCCACTAGCCCCCCCAAATCTAAACCATCCTTGGTGCATCACAGCCAGCTTACTGCTGCACTCATTGACTGCAATCATTGCAGTCCATGCTCACACACAGCTCCAGTCCTCATAAATGGTTCCAACTATCTTGCAGCCTGCTCCTCATCTTCTTCTTCGATAGCCATGGAGACTGGACCAGGACTAGCAGCCTGCTTGGCTGCCATGTCTTCTGGTCCAAACCCAGACAGAGTGAGCAGACCAATGGCAGCTTCCTCCGTCACACGTGGTGGTCGTTTCTTGAGGGGTAGGGCAGCTTCCTTCTCATCCACCTTCTTGTCTCCATCCAGGTGAGTGTGGATTCCACTGTCACCCAGTCTCCTAGGAAACCAGCACAAGAGAATATCAAGAAAATAGTGTGAACACTCTCTACATTATCCTACACTCCAATTCATTAATAATGAAACAATGCAATGAATATTGTTGGGACCTGCAGCAGGTTAACCAAACCAACATCACTGACCAACAGATTGTTAGATTCTAAGACATAATTATAATCATGATTTGAATACTGATTGAGAGCTCAGAGCAGACCCTGCACTCACCTAGACTCTGCATCTCGTTCCATATCAGATTCTTCCTCCTCAAAGCTCTCATCACTAAAGTCACTCATCTCAACATCTCCTGGGTCTGAGGAGTAGCCGTGGTCAGCTATGATCTTGATGGAGCTGCTCAAACTGTAGGTGTGGTCATCAGAGCCTTCTGGAGATGGTGTACATTTGGCCTTCAAGAGTTCTCTGTTCTCTGGAGTCACTGCCATCCTTGGATAGGATGAGAATAGATGGCGACTGAGATCAGTCAATTGGAAGCAGAGGTTAGATTAAGGAGTGTAATGTCACCCAGATTACAGAGCTTCGTGATAGGGAAAGTCACAGAGGTCGATTTTAAACTGACTGGAGGACAACTTAAGGTACATAGCCAAACCTTGCTTCTTTGAGTCAGGGACGAGAAATGACTTTGCCTCTACCTCAAGAACATTAGATTAAAGAAGAGTATTCAGAGTCCCAAAGACAAAGATCGATCGATCGCAGTGTATTTCTCATTACTTTGGAACAATTGCCCGAGATACATGTAACTATTCAACATGATACATGTATTTTGACAATGCAATAATCGTTTGCTTCATGTCTCACTAGATAACTATATCCTCTGTGATAAACTGTGTATTTTGTCATGTAGCATACTGTAAGAGAATTTAACACATTTTGAAGTCTAACCTTTGACCTCCCATCTCATTTAGGGCAGTCTCGGCAAGGTCACTCAATGTTGGTCTGCAGTGGGGCTGCTCTGGTCTGATCTGCATTGGCGCTACAACACCACTGATGACCTGGTAGCCATTCATGTTGGTTGCTGGGACCACCCCTGGGTAGGATTCTCTCTTCAGTCTGTCATCTTCATTTGATAAAAATGAATTTAGATTGAAATACAAATCATTTTATCATACGGAACACAGGTCTTTTGATATCTGCCAGCAAAACAGAATTTAGTTTGAAATTAATAAAATGGCATGCATCAAGAATCAATATGGAATTCTCTCCTCTTTCATGTCTGGTGTTACATAACACTGGTTTTTGTGGCATCAATCAAGGGTTCACAATAACAGCAAAAAATTTAAGATAAAACCAAATTCTTGGAATTAGACTACAATTGCTAAGAGAGTGTCTCAACCAATAGACAGCATATCATTTTTTTTTTTTAACTAGAAAATATGGCCAAAGCATTTATTGTCCAAGCTTCTTTAAAAATATATCAAAATTTCTATCATGGACTTTAACATACTACTACTATGTCCACGCAGAGTAACAACCATGATATAGAAAACACAGCCATTCACCATATATGATCTTCAACTTTTTATATATATACCTAACTGTGTACACTGACTGCCAGTAGCATATAATGTACACAATCCATCCCTGCTGGTGTTACAAGGTGATCATATCCTATTACAGCACACTAATCCAATATGCTACCCTAAGAAGTACGGCTGAAGATGTTTGTACCAAATTAGTTATCCCAACTCTCAGAGCTGGCAGCTCAGCATATGGTATTCACATCGAGCAACTTGAGTCGTAACTAATTATCAGGACACTTCGGTGCTGCACCGCGGTTGATGATATTTTCATCCGTCACTGAAAGATTTAATTACATGCAAGCAGAAGCACACCTTCATAGCGATTCTCTTCCCATTCCTAAATAAATGCAACGATGTACACTTTAGGGGGTAAATTTTAGTTTGGGTCACACCAGCAGTATTTCCACCATACAGTTTAACAGGATGCTATTCCACCACCATGTCACAGTTTTACATTAGGGGAATGCGTGTACTAGGCATGGATAATCATTCATTGTCTGTATGGCCAACATGGTGGATGGTTACATATACAAATGTATATGACCTCACATTTAACCATGCTAGAACATGACAGTTCTGGTAATCATAAGTCAACCTTACAGGAAGGGGGCCTCACTCTGATACAAATCAAAATCTGGACTTCACATCCCATCACAGAACTCATTAATCGCAAGATCGTGATAAAACCATGACCTTGCCAACATTTGCTAAATCTGTCCCTTCTGGACTGAATGAGTCAAAGATGACTTTTTTAGCTCCAACAGACAAACAAGTCTGGACTCTCCCCTGAGAGTCTTAAATAGTTCAGCTGCTGGTAAACATGCCCGACGATACATTACTGCCAAAGTCAAACCATGTGTCATAACACAAAATATTTTTGTAATGTAGGGATTTGGGAAAAGTGACCATGGCTCAGCGTTATGATGACTGGACAAGCATGCCTCTGAAATGTCACATTTTTCCTTCCTCTGCATGGGGGGATTGAATAATGTCATCTTATTTAGAAGCTGTCCTAAAACATTCATGGTACTTCACAAACAAAACTCACTGTATTCATATTTACGCATGTTGTTTTCATTGTCAAGCCAGAAGAGCTTGTGTTAATTGTACACTGCCATCAATCATCTTTACTTCACAGCTTTAATCAGTAAAAGGACATAATTGTCATTTGTACAGTGTATGTTGTCATGAGTACCTGTACAGTAAATGCTGTAAGCATATATGCTGTAAGCATACCAAATCTCTTATAGAACTGGTGATATGATGTATTTTGTACTTTTCAAAAGATATTATTTAATACTGCAGTGCTTCACTATGCCTTGGATTACACAACTTTCCTCATTGTTCCTATAGTTGAAATACAACCCAACTAGTTATTGAGGTTTAACTACACATTGAAGGTGTGAAAGTGACCTCCAAGTACTAAGAAAACATTTCCTGCAGCATTCAGTACCTATACAGAACCACAAAAGTTAACATGCAATGTAGCAGCTGAATTTCAACTTATTATGAACCACAGACAGAGAGCCTGGGAAGGAGACTACACAACTCAAATGGTATTTCATCTTTTCGTTTCCTCCATAGTATCATGTGAGTTTATTTTGCAAAAACATTGCCAAATTTGATTTTAAATTCTGAGCTGCATGGGGTTGCAAATATTTGTGTATTGCTGAAATAATGCAGTAATGACACATTACACACTTATTTTTTATTTTTTTTTTGCCTTCAAATAATTCCACTGTCTAAACTAACAATATACTTGACAAATGCTGTATACTGTCCCTTCAATGTGGTAATACTTGTTAGGATAATATTTTCTTGCATGTCTTCTATTTTTTTTTTCAAAGACACTTCACTTTACTTCATTGCTCATTCCATATTTACTATCAGCTAACCTTCTACTCCCCCCACCCCCCCCCCCCCCCACAAGCACCTGCTTTTCCTAGATTATGTTTCCTAGTAGTACATTGTTGGCAATACTGTTTCTTGGCACTTGTGAGTATGAGTGTGTGTGAGTTTTCAGTGATTTTATATGAGTTGTTATAATCACTCTTAGTGTGTCTGTCATAATTGTAATGATATCATGGTTATGAATTCCATACATGATGGTAAAACACAGGTCTTACTCCAAAGTGCTTTGTAAATGAAGGAAAACCACTTGCCTGATTTATTCAAACAGCTCTATGCACTCTTCAGTTGGATCAAATAGGATCACTTTCTAGATGTCTACTGTGTGGGTACTGAAAGAATAATGAATTTTCTCCAGAGAATGAAAGCTCCACCTAAATGACTCCCTAACATGCCCCTCACTGAATTCTTGATATGAAGGTTACAACACCTGTGGGTTCATATACTTAGATCTTCTTTGCTTCCTTCGGTCCCTGTGTGGACAGACACTGTGAAAGAGTGCAGTGGAGTAGAGCTCATCTATCACACAGACCCAACACTGGGAGGACATTCCAACCTGGCTGATCTCTTCATGTGTGAATACATGTTTGTAGAGCCTAAAGCTACAGCATTGTGGGATTAGCTATGCCTCATAGAGAAAGATATCCGCTTCCAAGGATTCCAACAGAGCTTAGAATCAAACAAATTCTGTTGGGATCACTCCAGCCAAATCAGCAGAACACATTTAGAAATGCAGCTTGAAAACAGATTAATTATCACATGGTATGAGTAGACTTCCTCACAGGCTGCATGTGACAGGTAAATAATTCCTTTCTCTAAGCAGTCTGGTGACCGATCCTACTGTACCTCAAGAGTGCTACACAAACCTACACACTGCCTTGTGACCTAGATTTCAATTTAAATTTAGCTCATCTTCTCTCTGACTTGGACTGAACCTGTAGACCTTCATGTAGACCAGGTCTTGACTTACGTTCAGCTAGTCTCCTATCCGGTGGCGTCCTGAACATCATCATGGTTGCTGCAGCATCCACCTCAGATTCTGTATGAATGATAAGAAGCAGGGAAATTGTTAACGAGAATGGACGATACAACATACTAATTGTATCTGTCATTTCCGTTTGTTGTGGAAAAGTTGTGTTATGTTATTAGATATCATCCCGTGATTATGACATTCAATGCCTTGATTATTAAGCTTTCCCAACAAGTTTTGGGAATTGAGCATTTCTGTCAGATTAAATTTACTTAATTTTCATTGATGCTGAATTCGCTGAGAATTTTGTTTAATTAGGAAGTGAACATGAACAGTAATGCCTGCAAAACAAATTTCAGTTATATATCATATATACATTAGTGCAGATCAAAAGATGTTCCACTTGGCATATGTAGAAGCTGTTGTCAACATTCTTGATACAAATGATCATCTGATTGCAATATGGCCTACTCAAATCTAATCATATCAATACTATAAATGCATAGACAAAGAACCAAGAAAGATAGGGCACTCTATGCCAACACAGGAAAAAACAATCAGTCATGCAAACACCACAACCAAGGTTATCAAGGTGACAGTATTTGTTGGAGGGTAAACACAGAGTAGAATGAACACTGGATAAGGCACACTGAAAACGTATTACATTGAACAAAGGTATGTATATAATGAAAGTGAGGAGATGTAAGCACTAAAGTTATACGGCCCACATAAAATGAATTAACTCCTTTATTCACAACTTTAATCATTAACACCAGAAGCTTTCCACACTAATGTGCCTTGTGGAGCGAACCTTGATTCATTCAACCAGCAATCTGGTCAGGCGATAAGAATAACAGTAGTCTCATCACTCTCAGACCCAGATCTGAACACAAACTTTATACAATTGCCTCTGTAAATGTTTGTTGTGGTATATAAGAAGACAAAACAGAACTCTGAAGATCCCCTGCAAACAGTCTTTATGAGTAGAAAAGGTTGAATAATTTCACATCAAGAGAGGCTTTACAGAAATGTAGATGAACTAAGGCTCATTCCTGCTGAAACCACGAGGAAAGACTATCCAATTGTGGCTTGAGGTGCCATAATTGAGGGCAGGATTTTCCTTACCAGATTTGAGCAAATTTTACTTGCTTGAGTTGCAGCTCCAATCTCAGGCCAAGATTCCAACCACCTGCCCCCAGTGGGTAATCACCCACACCAAATTCTCATGTGACTTGCACTGCATTATGGGAACATGCAGTAGTAAATATGGAAAAAATTGTGGGTATAAAAAACAAAATATTGAAGTCCTTTTGGGTAGTTATACTCCTATGCATGTCCAGTGTCATGTTTTGGACTGAGTGTTTCATCAAGATTTGAAAATAAATGGAATGTCAGAACAACAACTGCTAATTTGCAGAGCTCCAGATCTTATACATTCTAAGCCACATAATCACAGATTATTCTGTTGATGCAGATTTCTAGTGAGGTTGTGATAATTTGCTTGAGTGTATTTGCTCATTTGCTCTTAATGACCTTTTTTTGTTTGAGTAGGTGATCAGTATCAGGCACCATACACATACAGTCATTGGTCTTCATACACACATATTGCCCCAGCACACAATTTCTGATCATCAATCAACACGGAGCTTTCAGTTCATCCCATCCATCATGTAGTTGACTTAACATTTAGGCAAACCGGGTTACAACCTACGCACACACATCACGCATGCTACCCCTCCATATTCAGTGAAATATTGTCAGTACCAGCTGCATACAAAAATACAAGACATGCACATTGTGTGCATTTCTTCTTTTTTTTTCTTTTTTCCTTTTGTGTACCTACAGCAGGACCCCTTTGCCATACTAAACAAACATGACATTAATGATCTTTGCTGCATTTCAAGTATTTTACCTCATTAGCATATCACTCGTAGGATGTCACATAGAATATAGTCTTGGCAACAACAGCCACCAAGTCAGCCACAGAACATCTCTTTATTTAATATTGCTGTCAAAATAAAGAGTGATGGCAAAGTCATCTTTTATCTTTCTCATTCAGCAAACTGGAGGATGCACATAAGCATGATAAATTGAAACAAAACGTGATATGCATTTTTCCAGCTTGATTGTGGAAAATGTTGGACCTATATTGTCAGCACTCTGTTGCAGGCAAACGCCCTATTTCAAAAGAAAAGGGGAATTGTGGGTAGGTGGCAAAGAAGTTTGTGAGTGCTGGAAGCTTTGTTGCTAGGCAACTAGAGGACAGTCTTACCAAGATCTGGTCCATTGTGATGCGTGGGGATGAGGGCTGGTTGACCGTTTAACAGCCGCTCCACCAAGGCTATGTGAGCTGCAGGATAGAGAAAAGAAGACAGAAAAAAAAAATAAAAGTAAGAATGATACTAAGAACACTATTCAGATCATCACCATTATAGATTGAATTGTTTCACTCTTGAAATCAGTATCAAAAGATGAAGTATCACTAAATTATCATTTTCATATGAAAATTGAATGTTCCTGTGAATAAAATCAATACCTAGTAAATTTGAAATGTAGAATGGAAAATGTGCTACTAACCTCTAACTGGTCAGTAAATGTTTATAAGGCTTGATTATTCTACAAGCTCTGTGATCAAAAAGCAATTAGTCAGTTTACTTACACAAAACTTTTAACCAGACACATGAAACAAAATCCTTGAAATATGATGGCTAAAGGAATTAATAACTTTCATAACTGTACAAGCTGGTGAAACATTTATTTCAATTTCTGCACAAGGATTTAGAAACAAAACAGTTCATTATGTAACCCCCCCCCCAAAAAAAAAAAAAGAGGGGGGGGGGGAGGCACAAAACAAATGAGTAACATAGTGTACATCATCCTGCACTGATTTGAATTGCATAAAACATAATGTATTAATTGCTGAATAGTGGTGTCTATCTGACAGCATAATCTCCTAACAAGAATGAAATTGATCAAAGCTCCAACCAGATAGTCACTACCATTATAGAGGATTTCAATGACATGTTCTAAATCCTTGAAGTCCAATTCTGACATATGCACAAAAAAGAGAAGGTTTGGCAACCATGGAAATGTCTAGAAAAGATACTTTTTGTATCATCACAGTCTTCGATGTCTGTGAATCATAAACTGACAAAAATACCTGCAAGCCTTTCTCTACAGTCTTTTTTTTCCTCACACACCATTCTCTTTCACCTTGGCTGTGGTACCATTTTGTGCTGGGAAACCGCTGCGGTAAATAACATGAATTACTTTCACAGATCTCCTGATAACAATCCCTGTCTTCAGACCTTTGTGGTTGTCATGGCAACAGCTAACCACTGTCATAGCAACAAACATGTGGATTCCTCTTTTGGATGGGGACGGATAACAAAATACATAAAAACCAGTGACCTTTGCTTACTTACTCAATTAGAGTTTAAAGTCGTTGAAAGAAAGGAAAAAACCCCTGAATGATTGTGCAGCCAGTACTAGTGTGACCGAACGAATCCGCCCACCTCTATGATTATGTTGAGGCTTACTGATGGATTTCAAAATGTCTGCTCTGCTAATGATAGTAAGTATCATGCATATTTTGTGTTAGAGACTACCCAACTGAAAAATCTGGATGACTTTTTTGCATGAAAACATGTCTTCTAATTTCCACTTTACTAGCAGAGAACCTGAAGACAAACTACAACCAAATACTCATTTTCTTTCAAATGGTATGAAGTAAATTTCATATAACAAAAGAACATCTACAGTTAGATTAACTTCCTTGGTAATTTTCAGGACATTATGATGAACAAGTGCATGGGTCCTAATAGCTAAATTGACTTTAAAATGGAAAAAGTTGGTACCAATGCAGCAGAACCACATCCATGTTAATGCTTAAAGTGCATGTGGTCTACATCCTTCTTTTTCTTGTTTTTTCTTCTTCTCAATATTGCATCTCGACAAGGGCGAACACAAGAATTTCAATTACCTACTGTGTGTATATGCTATATACTTACCAAGTCTACTTTTTCGCGTATTAGGACTTACCGACAATTTTGTGAATTGTTATTTTCTTGATTTTGGAGTACAAAGCTGAAAGGAGAAGTGTTTTCATGCACATCATGTTCTTGTCGGGGGCAGATTTGATAATTTCGTGTGTTTATTTTAAGTTTCCAAATACCACTGGACTCACGAAATTCAAGAAAATAAAAACCTCATGAAATATTCAGAGTATAAAGTACTCATAGCATAATAAAGTCGGTTTCTCTGAAAATTTGTTTTGTTATCGATATTATGCAGTAACTTTCATAGGGAGTATCAAAAGTCTGCCAAAAATTTTGTTTTTTGTAATTATAAAAAGTATTGTACTTATTTTTCATAAAGCAAAACAGTGTGGTTTGGGCTGGGTAAGGAAGCTATGGCAAGATTGGGGAGCAGTAACCAGATATGATCTGTGCCTTCTCCAGTTAATGAAAGGGAAAATATTCTCACTGAATTGAACATAGATATTTGATACATCTAATCAGTGAGAACAAATTCAGATTTGCCCATAGCTCCCCCCGCCTTGCTTACTAGTGACCGGATTACTCTTTCCACAGTCTATTTGAATGTGTTGACAGCCATGATCTTATTCATATTGTTAACCACAAGTCAAGACAGATGCATTCACATACAGCCTTTATCCCAGATGGTGGCTACAGGACAGTCTTATAATTACTGAGACTCCACTCTAAGGAGACATCCTTCTACTGTCTGTCACTTGAAGAAATCTCCACTACACGAGTAATTAATTTACTGCAATATCTCCAGAAGAGTGACACATTTTGAGGCTCCTCTCTAGGGATAGACCTGACGAAAGAAGCCATTTTACCTTCATGGTCACTGCAGCCAATCACTAGGTCACTGTAACGAAGATTCACATGGTAATTTCTATCACCAGACAGAATGCTATCATTGTCTTGGAGAAGTAAACCTTTCTAAATAGCCAAGAAATAGTCAGACTTTCTACACTTTACTGGAAAGCTGCCCCATACTGTACATGTATCATGAGCTTGACCAATATGGAATATCTGACACCAGTTTATCAATTACCCATCATCTTGTCATACTGTGGCAGTGTGTATGTTACTGAACTAACATCTCCCTGCTACATACCAACCATTGTGCCTGCACTGATCTAGTGGGTACAAGCATGCAATTTAAGTCTTTCTAAAACTGAACTAGAAATGTCGCTATGGCAACTGGTATGCCTCCGCCATAATGCATGATTCTCCTAATAGGTCTATAGTACATGTGGACAATGTGTGATTACATTTTCACAAAATTGGCAAAATATTAAAATGACATGTTTGTCACAAATGTATTGAATGCTTACCTTCCTTGACCTATGTTAAATTGGATGAATAGGAGAGCATGTATTTGGGGAATTAAGAACTTTAACTTGACTTTGATCCTTTCATAAGTTTATGCACTGAGTAATTTTCAAGGTATGGAGAAAAAGTGCAATTTCTGTATTGAACAGTAAATTGTTATCATTTTCATCTGGCTTTTGATTTATAAGAGAATCACTGTCAGGCAGAACATACATAAATATGTACTAAGTTTCAAGATAACTTGAGCCACTTCAGAGATATGGAGAAAGAAGTAAGTTCAGCACTTTCACTTGATCTTTGACCTTTTGACCTTTGACCTTCTTGGCAAAAAAAAAAAAAAAAATCCCAGAGAATCTCTATTGGGTTATACATGCATACATCAAGTTAAAAAAAATAATCCTGCTGGCATTGCATAAATATAAGGAAAATAGTAAAATTTTGAAGTACTGCCCTTGACCTTTGACCCCATGAACCCTAAATTCCCTAGATAACTACTGCCAGTCAGTACATGCATATATACTATGTTCCATGAAGATACCTTGAACAATTGCCAAGATACAGAGAAAAAAGTGAAATTGCAACATTTTACTTGACCTTTTGACCTTTGACCTTTTGACCTCATGACCCTAAACTTTCACCAGAGAATTTTAATTGGGTAATACACGTATACACTAAGTTTCAAGAAAATATCTTCAGGCATTGCATAGATATGGGGGAAATAGTGAAATTTTAAGCCTTTGACCTTGACCTTTTGACCTTTGACCTTGAGCATGTGCACCCAAAAGTTGATAGGCACAACTTCACCCCCTAATACACATACATGCCACGTTTCATTAGGATACCTCAAAAGGTTTTGGTAGTTACCCTGTCCACAAAATTCATTACGGACGGAAGGACGGACGGACGGACGGACGGACGGAAGGACGGACGGACGGAAGGACGGACGGACGGACGGACGGACAACCCGAAAACATAATGCCTCCGGCACCACTTCGTGGCGGAGGCATAAAAACTGGAATACTACAGTGTAAACAAGCAAATTATCTGACCCCTATTCCAAGTATACAAGTGCATGAAATGATATTTATTGTTTGAACAAATGCATCAGGATCAACTGGCCACTGGGTACCTATTATTTTGATATCACAAACTGTAACCCAACCACCCCCTTGAAATAACAGATTAAAGATATATAGGCCTACAGCATACAACATAGCCATATATAGATATTTTCCTCTCTTTCTTTCTTTTTTTGCAGCACGTAAGAAAAATCAATAATTTTGTGTGTGGGCACCAAAAACAAAAAATCAAGTAACTGTCATAATCAAAATTGATCTTATGCAGCTAGATAAGTTTTTGTTTTTGTTATAGTTTTTGCCATATGTGAATGGCTGCAAATTAAAGTTGATTTCTGCTTCATGATCCAAAAGTTTCACATTTGAATTGGGCTTTAGTGTGGCATATGACCTACAAGCCTGCAAGATGCAGTACACCACGTCTCACATCATATTAGACAGGTGGATATGGTTGATATCAGGAATATCTCTACCCTAGATCCCCTCACAGACCTGCTATATGATGGTTCCCACACTGATTAAACACCTGTTTCTATCATAGATAAGCACTTCAAGTGGCTGGTGGAAAGATTTGAATGTGAACACTAGGAAAAACAAACCATGTACATTTCAAGGGAGTAATATGTGTGGCAGCGATTCTCTGAATTCATCAACTTTCAAGTCATTTTGTCTCTCCAGTATATACTGATGACTTCAGTGACCCGCACTACGATGGTCTTCTTGGAGTGATCAAGACTAGGACTGCATTTATCCTCTAGCTGGAGAGAGAAAATCATGTTTCAAAACTTGTTTTGAATGGCATTTACAAACATGGTTTGACATGTGCTTTTCGGGATGCCGCATTTATCTTAACATCTGCGATTGCAATTTGAGAAATGCTACTGCAGAGCTGCTTTTCGCCGGTTCAACCCGGAAATTAGAGGTCAACTGAGGTGCACACTTTTATTGTAACGGATGGCGTGTATACTGCCGGTTTACCTTGGAGATATAAACGTGTTTCAAAATGGCATTGAGTTTAGCATCTTCTCGCAGAAAGGCAATAGTGGTCTCAAATGCATTTCAAATTGCCCTTTGAATGCTGTATAAAACAGCATTTCTAAACATGTTTGAAAATACAGATATTGCATCTACATGTATCTATCACCCAAAAATATCTCAAACACATATTTAGGATAATGATTTTGCCTCAAATTTTTTTTTAAGATAAATGAACCCTAAATCTTCACTGTATGGCTATACAAGAAAATGAAAAAAAAAGAATAAATTTAGTACAAACATGATGTCACGATCAAATCCATCAGATCTATAATATATCATGCCAATCCTATTGTATCCCTTGGTGTTATTACTGATCCCTACTTATACACACAAACACACACACACACACACACACACACACACACACACAAATGAATATATATGTATTTTTTTTTCTACTTAACTTCTGTCAGTAAATAGGCATAATGAAATATTTTGAAATGAGATGTTTAAAATGAGAGATTTTTCAAATGAGTGAGTAGGTTGATTGAACTATGACTTCTATTATTCTGATATCTTCACAATGACTGTAACATTGCACTCACTCAGCTGTGGGGTTGTATCTCAATATTCCTGTTATTTTTTAAAGTCACTTGTATCGTTTCAGCAATGAAAAGCTGAGTTGTACGACATGACTCTTTTACGGGGGGGGGGGGGGGGGGGGGGGGGGGGCTACCATGCCACTTTGTGATATATACAGCAGCATGAATAGCATCAATGTTACCATGGTAACACCATTGCTGTACTCAATACTATGTTGAATATGTACAAATTGAATCATTCACAAAAAGATTTCTTGAATGCCAAGAGGAAGATTTTCTTCAGGAACATGTTTCATATCAAAGGTAGCCATTATGTGAAATGATTGATACGACAATTTGTACCTCTACAACCTGTTGGCATTTATATAAGAATTCATGGTGTCTGCCTTCTGTCCTTATCATGCACAGAAAAATGATTTATGCACATCACTGCATGACACACAGATGCCCACATAAATCCTCCCATCTTAAACAGTAGTCAGAAGTCCTCTATTAAAGGGACACTTTATGACACATAAATGCCAGATATTTAACACTTGTGCGTACCTAGCGAGGATAACTCTGAGTGTGATAGACCTCAAAGCAGACCAATGCCAACATCAGAGATTGTCTGTCAAATGCCTGATGTGTTTATGGTATCTTCATAACAACTGAATATAGACACATAGCAACTCTGCCAAATCAGATTACAGATGAGTAATTACAACTGTACCATATGCCCAACAACACAAGGCTTGTGTGTAACAACTGCATGTTAGTCATTATAAAATCCAAAAGCCAATGTTTTTCCTTAGAACAGGAACCTCAAATAAAACATGAGAAACATATTTCAAGTAAAAATAAAGTAAAAATAGATCAAGTTACTATCATCTAACTGTCAGTATGTCATCCAAGCTAGTAACCTTTAGGCTAAGTCAGAGCATTTTTGTGCCATCTTTACACTGGTCAAGAAACGTAATTGCAATGCTGAATTACAATTACGATTCCAATTATCGTCCGTACACGCGACTGAGGAAGGCTTCGTGGATTCTGCGGTTTTGAATTTCAGAGTGAGGAGGGGAGGTGTGGCTTCTTTCTACATTCCTATCAATGACTCATGAGTTGTACGTAGCGCACACTTAAGAGTGCAGTGCAAGCATTTGAGGAGCGCGGTTTTTCTGCAGAAGTGGTTGAAAGGTCACTGTAGGCTCCGCCCCAAAACAGTATTTTGGAAGTTAAGCCATACACATGACTGTTCATTCCATAATTCTGGCGAATCGTGATTGGAAAACACCTCTAGACTGCCATTTGAACCACATTTGGAATTACGATTCAAATCAACATCTACAATTCAAGTTTGCATTCACACGGCAAAAATGCGTAATTTAAATCACGATTCCAGTGATGTGTCATTACAATCGAGTTTGAAATCACGCACTCTCATTATGTGTGAAAACCGTTGTGGTCACCCAAGAATGGAATTGCATTCATAAGGACTTTCTGTGCATGAAACGCTGCCGGCTGCTTTTCACTACATGGAAATGTCCAATATTCCACTATAAAATTAAATACAGGGTACTGTGTCACACATTTCCTTTTAGACAGAAATACCGCAAAAACCTTTATAAAAATTGAAGAAACTGATTGTATACACGTGTACGTATTTTCCCTCCCAACTTAAATTTATGTATGCATCAAAATGACATTCACACACAAGCATCTTTCACAACAGATGATATTCATACTAGTTTACACACTACATATATTCCAATGATGGTACATGAAAAAACAAAGTAGATCATCTCAACTGACAGGATATAAATGAATTAAGTACATACATGTTAATAGGAATAAAATAAAGAACAAAAATGATACACAACACACCAAAAAAGGGTAAAAGTTGAACATAAGCACACACACACAAATGACAAAGTCTGTATTGAGCATTAAAGGTCCTGTTTACCTTTGGGAGCAGTGATTTTAAAAAATTTCAAGATATGACATTTAATGCATATGTGTAGGTCTGTTATACCACAAAACACCCTATCATATAAAATTTTTGCGATAAAGCCTAAAAAAGGAGATATCAGTATTTTTCTCAATAAACCGTAACTGTAGACGGTTTAGTCTGGAAACATTTTTATTATAGTTATTGTTAAGATTTTGTATATCTAACAATACTTAACATCGATTTTACCAGTTCAAATTTTTACAGTGGTTGTTTCTATCCCTAACTCACATTTTTAAACTATTTTAAAGCACTAATGCTGGGGTTTTGTTTCATCTGCAAATAGTAAATTATGCCTTTAAGTAACCTCTACAACTCATCAATTTATCTTTAAGCTGTGCTCACTAATCCAACGTTCCTCCTATGATTGATCAACTCCCAGTGTCCCATTGCTTAGTTCATTAATTCTACACAAAGAGAGGGCAGGAAAGTCATAACTACACTGATTCTTGGCAAAGTCCTGTCGGAGCGGGGCTGTAGGCGAGCTGCCACAGGAAATTACAAGTCTGTTTCCTGTGGAGAGGGATGCCTGTAGTGCGGCCTACAAGCATGCATGGCTGCGCAGGACGTATTGGACAGGAAATAGAACACACCTGGGATCTTAGCTAAGGCTGTAATGAATGAATGACACAGGCAAGGAAGAGACAACACACGGTGACATGCTAACTATCTTCTTATCTCTTACTCTCTCCTCTTCAATTAATTGCCACTCTCTATCATATTCAATCTCACATGCTTAGCTTGTACTGGAATCGTTCCCCAAATTACACAGATATCATTAAATTATATAAAGTTAACTAATACTTGCAACTACATTGTACATCCAATATTTCATGTGATTATTCTTCACCTAATTGATCCAAAATGAATCACTAGTAATCAAATTGAAATAGACAGGTAGGGGTGGAAGTCAATTAGATTTATCAGTACTTACATGTACTAAGATAAGTCATATAATAGGGCTTTCTCTTCAATACATGAAATGTCTTAAATCAGAATGATTCTCCTCACGGACTGAGCACACTGAATCTTGAATGATATCATCAGTTAGTCATCTACACAAATTGTAGAATAATGTAGAAAACCACATTTCTATAGATTTACAAGATGATTCTGTGGGCATTCCAGTGGAATGGAAATTACACAAAAGCCACTTACTGCTTCAGTGGATAATTACTGTTGATTAATCTGGCCAACTATCTACCACAAAAGAATCCAAAGTAGGCAAATATGCAAATAAAAATGAATCACTGCTACTCAAATAAAAGACAAGAAAAATGAAGCAGTTTTAAGAATGCAAAATATTATTAATATTTTGTCTGCGCATGCATGTAAATTATCTATTGATATAATATATTTGCCAATGACATCAGCTAACACAAAGAAATTGGGTAATACCAGTGCCTTTATCATGTTGGTTTATCTGTCATTGAATAGGAAATACTCTGTGGAAAAAATGTTTGGTGTCATGACCTTACACTGACTTCAGAAAGTTGGATCTAGTTCTCTATGTGATTTGTTTCTTACCATGCCAATTACTTGTGTTCCACATTACCATGGGTAAAAGTTGCACTTGAGGATGTTGTATTAACAAATCAAGTATTCCTAACACAGAGCTTCTTGATTTGATGAATATCAATACCAACAACAAATGCAATGTTCAACAAATATAACTCTACATCTATTCCTACTGTCTCATACAGCTAATACTAAATGTGCATACAAAGCTACCATTCCTACAGTGTGTAACCCTAGCCCTACACACAGTGGGTCACAACCTAGATAAATGCATCGACATTTGATGACGACTGAATTCAATTTTCACCAGCTCTGGAAGAAAACCCAATTACAGTCTCCCGTCTAATGAGCTTTTCCCTCTGTCTCAAATGAATTCCGGCAATAATAAAATCTGCATGAACCCAATTGAGGTTCAATTTTCTTACCCAAAACACCCATAATCAACGCTGGCCTCCAACATACAACCGTGTACCTCCTCTAAAGGAAATTCTCTGAATGTTTTTATATTTCCATCTCTATTCACTTATTGATTTTCATTTGTTTGTTCAGATTTTACTAATTTTGATAATGAAAGTGCACAATGAAAGCACTATTTTTGTTTTGTTTTGTTTTTGGAGGAAGTCTTTGAAGCAGATGTAATATAACAAAGATTAAAGATACGTTTTGAGTGATGCATGCATGCTGTAAGACAGCACTGCTTTTTCTTCCAGAATAAAAAGAACAAGCTGGTATAAGAACATATACTACGAGTCTATCTTTTTTTTTCCGAATTGGGACTGCCCGACAAATTTCGCGAATAGTTAAATTTGAGACTGTGCCGGAGTACAGTAATGAACAAGAAATGTATGCATACATGTAACATCCATGATGTGATCAGAGTTTGTAATATCCTGTGTTGTTAAATTTGTGAATATAACTCGGCACGCGAAATTTGCGAAAATAACCTCGTAAAACATATGGCGTATACAATATTTTTATATCACTGTAATCCCAATTAGTAATAAAAGAGAGGAGGAGGAGACAGGTAGCTCATTTGCATACAAGGATTGTTTCTATGATAGTAAAGTCTCACACTGAATCAGCCATGTATAACACACACTCTGCCTTCCACTGAACCTTAATTGCTAACATACATAAATAATGTTGGTAATTTGCTCTTGATGGCAGTACCCTATTCCCTGGGGTTATGCTTTACTGCCTGGCATAAATGGAGCCTTCTGAGCAGAGCAAGTAGTGTGCGACGGTGAGGAGGATGTGTGAGTTTGGATGCAGGGAAAGGAGAGGGTAGCAGCAAGCTCCTTGGTAGCAGAGACTGAGAAGATAGACTGGATAATTATGTCAAAGACTAAACCAGTGAGTGATTCATAGAATAGGAGGGTAACAGAGTGAAGGAATGTGGCAAGAAGATGACAAGAATATGAAGAATGATTTGACAACAGGAGTTAGGGAATCCCTTACACACTGAGAAGTGATGGTTAAGCCAGAAGTTCAAAAACAATTCAACATCTCAAACGCTCCTAATACTTGACTTGTCATGAGGCATGTTTTTATGCTTCATTCATGCCATAATCTTCAAAGTTCAAACCATGTACACTACATACAGCTGTACACATTTATGCAATGATGCACAACACTCATTCACACACAGAGGTTTCTATTGTCCTAAGGAGAAATCCTAACCAACTTGAGATCTCCTTTCCCCATGCAACATATTCTAAGATGAATGGAAATGTTTTCTCTGGTTGGCATACATAAGTGAATTCTTAATATATCAGGTATGTCATCACCAAATAAAACACCAACATTGCTTGAAAAGTTGTTTGCATGATAAACCATAAACCTGTTAGTACAATAAACAGCAAGATGTTTTACTGTTCAAATTAAAATCTGTTAAAATATGAAAGACACAGCCAGGACACGTGATGTATAAATGGTGTTGGCTACTTCTAAAGTCAATTGCTACCCCTCTAAATGTAATTAGCAAAAGAGGCAGACAGTGAATCTTGCCTATGAATGTCAAGGAGCTGGAAATCAACTTTTCTTCATCTTCTTGCATCTTCAACGTAACCATCATGTAAGCTTTGTAGTGGCTGAACTAGTAAAGAAACTGCTCTTCTGATAATAACAACCATACTTGCCACAAATATCTAACCAAGAGAAAGCAGGATGCTAACTGACTCACAGGAATTCCAAAATTAGCACTCCCCTTCTGGGTGCCCCGTCAAACCAAATGCTTCACACCCACAGGCATCATGGTATCGGGTAACCGCAGCAACCGTTGCTAAGATACCCACTGAGGCAAGCTAGCACTAGCTGCGCAAAACTTTGAAGAAAAGAGGCACCATCTTTCCGCCAGTTCAGACTGCTTTTTACAAGATAGAAATGCTTCTTGATAGACATAGCCTGTGGTTCATTTTCGTCATTATGGCGCCAAAATCTGATCAAGCAATCAGTCATTTTCCTCTGAATGCATTTCTAGTGCAACATGTTCTCTACCATGCACATTTTAATCCATCATGCATATACATGTTTCAACTTCCAAGTTCATTTGAGGAATTGTTAAGCAGCCTTAAAGATGATGGGATATGAACTTCTTAGGAGATTCTTCAATTTGAAAAAAAAAAACCCACCAAAAACAGTGTAACAACTAATCAGTGAAATTTGATTGAAGTCAGAGAAGACAGTTATGATTAAGATGTCTCATTCAACATCATGTTCAATGGTCATCTTACACTACAGATCAGCTTAACCATCAAAATAAATCTCTTTCTTACAATAAATCTCAAAATTACTTTGTTCAATTAATGTCAAAATAAAAAAAAAACAACTTCTGTAAACATACTGCCTTTATACCTTTTGCAGATTCGTTGTCAAGCATATCACATCTTAAAGAAAGGGAAGTTAGAACATTCATAAGGCAAAGAAAAATCTCACTCAAAATCTTGCAAGTACATAATGAAGAAATTCCTTGACAAATGAGCTCCTAGTCTTAATATATGACAAAGGCAGCAACAGTGAGTTATCTTTGGACAAGATAGGCTGCTTGATGACATTCAAACTGGTATAACTAACTGTCTTAATATCTCTATGATACCAATAAAACTATGATTAATCACTTGCTTTAAATTCATTATTTTTTTTTTTCAAAGCTGCTTCTCTTATGTACTTTTTTTTTTTATATTCTAGCTCTACTGAGGTTCCTTCTGAACACATGTAAAATTTCACTAATCTAAGACAGAAAAACACATTCCAAACAAAAACTTTTATAGTCCAACACAATTGCATACAAACACAACACAAATTTACAAACCTAAAATACAACAAAACACGCACATATAAACAAATAGGGCCTACTCAATTCTACTCTTGCATCTAGCAATGTTATTAATCATCCAAACTAGAGACATGATGATAGAACATAACTGAAACCAATGCAGTATGACAACTGAGACTGAGCTTGGCTGTGTAGTTTTCATCAATGCAAATGTTGCTTTTTATGGGGGGGGGGGGTGGTAAGGGATATTCACCGCTGGGTACAGCTGAACAAACAGCATGGTTTAAAATGCTCCTTGCTCTTCTTGCCTTGGAAATTTCCTGGTCAGAAGCAAAGAGGACAAGAGCTGCATCTCAAGCAAAGTGCACTTCTTCCTGCATGAATTTTTCAAAATGCTATCAAATTTCAAAAGCTTCCAGTAATTCTGTCCTTTCTCTACCCCGCACTTCTCTCATCTCCTTTCCATCTACTCATTCCAAAATACACCCAATATTTTGGCTCTCAGACGGGCATCCATAAAGGGGTAATATATCATGCTCACACAGATTGCATTAAGTAGTGCATGGCACAACTCCGTGTAATGCACTCCTCTCATTCTCTAGTAGAGAGAAATGGTAATATGCACCTAACAGCACATAGAGCCCATCTTTCCATCAGATGTGCCTGAACTTTGTCACTCTATCTTCAGAGCCATGTACCAACCATCCCCTTTCCCAAAGTTAGATGAGATTGATATAAAAATGTCTAACCAACAGGGATTTATTTCTGATAGAGCTTGCAAGTGAAGCAATAACAACCTTGCCCCTCTGCCTCTTCCCTTTGTGCAGCTAGCAGCCATATTCATTGAGTGAGGGAGGCGTGGAGTCCACTGACAAAGACCCACCAAACGTCCCTATAGGGATGTCTACACTTCCTCCAACACTGACAGGAGGACTTTTGTCTGTCCTCGCATCCTTTCATTGTCATCTCATTCAGGACTCCATCAGATGATGCTGAGCTGTCTTGTAATAAAGAAAGACAATCTTATAGATCCCTATGTTAAACATGCCCTCCAGTACCACTCAAATAGTCACTCCTTTAAGATGTTTCTATCTAGCTCAATGAAGGTCTCTTATTGACTACCACTGACAGAAGATTACTACCAAATCTCATCTTTAATATGACAGTTCAAGAACAAGAACTAAGCATGTCTTTAAATGATTTAGACGTCAATCTATGAACTACTTTTAGATCCTACATAAAAGGAACGTCTCATACAGCTGTAACTAGATACCACTGGCTGAACTATCTGAAGTAATTATTGTATGATTTCAAGACAGCATTCTTCCTAAAAATCTAACGAACATAAAGGGCATGCAGAACAAAAAAATATGATTCAGTTTTCCAGGGTTTTCAATGTCTTGATTTCTGTTCCTCTCATATCATTATCAAAGCATTATTTGTTCTGACTCTAAAAAGTAGCTGACCTGTACCTGAGCCCTAAATCATTCAAAAAAACTTGAAGAGCCCTTGGTCTTTGACATCGCCATAGTAACCTATAAACCATAAATACAGGTCATAAACTCACCAGGTACCCTGGCGATCTGGAGGTCATTTCAATTTCAGCTGACCACCTCAAGACTGGCAAGCTCTACAACTTTGCCAAGACCCACAGCAAGAATGGCTTTCTTCAAATGACCTTTTGAGCTGGGTAGCAAGGCCAAGACATAAGATTTGGGAGCTGTGGAAAACACTACAATAGTACAAAATCATACAATATTTTTTGAAATAAAACATAGTTAACATGTCTTGGATCTGGAGTTCTCACCCAGAATGTACTGACCTAAAGGTCCACATTCTATCATGTGTCTATCAAGTAGATTTATAATAAGGCATGTGCTTATTTTGTCCCACTAATATAATCATCACTGGTACAGAGAATTTACAGATATTTTCTGATATTTTCTTTGACTTAAATCATACATTAAGCCTATACTTTACTTATCATTACATATCATTATTACTACACATAATTTATACTTCGGTACTTAGTTTTGATACAATTTATCCTCATCCTCATCAAGTTTCATAGTGATATGTCTTGTGCCAATTTCAAAATATCTCATCATAAATCTGGCTGTTCCCTGTTCACAAAGAAGATAACATGGCTCTGCTAAGGTAGAGGATACTGGGTGTCCAATAAATATAAACATCCTTACCTACAGGGTAACAATAAAGGTTCTTTGTGACATCAGTAGGAGAGATTTTTTACTTCATCAAGTCAAAAGTAGTCAGCAGCTGACCATCTATATCAGACCACTGACCACCATCCAGTTTTAACTAAACAAGGTCAAAAAAAAGGTAAGCAAGGCTTCCAAACTACACTTTATATCACCAGGGAATGATGTTTACAGAGCATTAGCATCAGATAAATTTAATATCAGACACTGAAAACAAGTAGAGGTCAAGATCCAATATAAAAAAACGAAGTAGACTGAACTCTACAATGACTGAACAATCTTTACTGACAATCTCATTTGAACTAAGCTGTCTTCAGTGATAAACGGCACAGAACCCTCTACATTATTCATCCGATAGCTGTCCTTCTTGGTCTCTATTTTTCAAATCTGCATTATACTTATCATTTCAAAATACATTGTATCATTCATATAACAATCATCGGCCACCTTCATCCCACTAACTGATATTATGTAGAGACATTTAGTGTGAGCACTCATGTAAGATGTCAAAACTTAATATTTCATGATTTGCTTAAAAGTGACCTAAATAACTTTGTACTATACATACCAGTCATCCTACAACCAACCAATTGTGCTTCTTCATATACAGTGTATCTCTACACCCGTTCCCTGTCCCTGATGCTATAACTGGATATCCAATTAATATCTCTTTCTGTGGTATAAAATATATTTATCCTGCTATGCCCTGTTTCCACCAGACAAGGTTTAACACTACACTGGACATGATAATGATGACAGAATAGAGAAGATTGACAGGCAATTTGGTGGAGTGGCATGGAGTAACTTTGAGTAATTTCCCCATGATGGATTCTCACCTTTTTTTCTCCCTCATTCTCTTCTCTCCCTCTGCTCTGTTCTGTCCATCTATACCACCAACTATCACACGCTCTCTCTCTCTCTCTCTCTCAGACTTACCTGCATCCAACACTTCCTTCCCAGTTCTCTGCTCTTTTCTTTGCTAACCCGTCATCTCTAATCACTCACTTTCATATGGCACAAACTCAAATTTGGAGGAGATGCGTGGAAAACACTAAGCCTATATATAGCAAAGCGTGCCCTCAGGCTTGCTTCCATGTGGCAAAAGGAGCTTCATTATTGGAATGAAGTGTTTTGGGGTAGAAAATGCTTGTGTACATTGTGATAATTGGAGTTAGTTTGTGCACACAATCTGGAGAGAGCATAATTCAGCCCTGAAGACTGGCATTATGTAAACTTCCCACTTCTTGTGTTCAATCTTTGTGCACACAAACTGAACGTTTTCCTCAATGTTTATAAAATGATTTTTTTTTTCTAACGAGCTCATTTTCCATCTTTGACTGTGCTTATGTCTTGTGTGCTTCAAACCATATCAGTTCTTCAGTTGAACAAGTGTTTGTCCGGAAAAATTGGATTTCATCAATCTCTACAGTGAAGCCGTGTGTACATAATGCATCAGATTGACAATGATAAAGAGAGATGACAAAACGACAGCTAAATACTGTATGCATCTGACTTACCTCAATCTTAGCTTACAGCGCATGACGGGAAGATCTGAGTAAATATCAAGAAACTAACATGCCTATTTGTAAGCCCTTCACATAATATATTCCAGTTGGACAAAACCAAGTCCCTAGAGATTTCCAGTTATCATTCACCTCCCAGAAGATTGAGGAAGCTAGGGAAAATTTTACTATGTGCAAAATTTAAGAACATTTGTAAGAGTTCTAATTCAGACTAGCAATGTTCACATACCTATCTCTGTACATTACAAATCAGTAAAATAAACAAAGCAAAGCAAAATGTCCGACATTTTATAGCTTCCCATGTAATTTGTTGAAATGACCCCATTAGTGACCACTTTACACCTGTTATTTGTGGAAAATAAACTTTGTTGGTCATCAAATTATATAGCAGGTTTTAATTCTTTACAGGTGTTATCAGCAACAGGAAAATAAAAGAAATATACTTTTTACCTCTGGCTATAAACTTGCTGCTGAATGAAACTCCATAATTACAAACCCTTTTATCTGCTTCAATGCACAAGCTAAGCTGTCTATTGTCGAGAAGTTGTGAATTCTTGATGACGATGCTATCTACTAACAATCTGATAATAACAATCTAATAAACTACTACAACTACAGTTTGCGTTCATAAAAATTCATCTGAGAACATGAAGAGGTTATGAAGTGCAACATAATAATGCCATAAAATAAACACTGCCCTTTGATATACTAACACAAATACATGAACCAACTTTGACAAATTTACTTAATATTGAAAATGTTTAACTTGGGAACAAGAAGAAATTTATGCTTTGAGGAAACAGAGAAGAGAAAAGAAGAAGAAGAAAAGGAAGGACAATGAGAAAGAAATGCAATGTACAAGTGTATGTCAGATACTGCGAAGAACATCAATGAATGAATTAATCCTTTCCTATTAATTCAGATCACCAGGGAAATCCAAGAACATGTAGGCCTAGTAGATCTGATAAGTCTGATTGATTAGATTCTTACTAAAGGTGCATGGAATAGAGTTTCTACATCAAACCAGAGAATGAAGAGAGAAATGGAAGCAAGATGAAAGAGGTTCCAGAGGGAAGAGGTCTCTTCCCAGACCCAGGTCACCAGCTCAAGACTTGGCAAAGGATTAGGGTAGGGAGCTAGAAATGATTAAAAAGTTGTTTGTTTGAATGTTGTCATGGCAACCAGTGCTTCAGGGAACAATACTCTTTTTTGCTTACCTCGCCTGACCACAGCATTACAACTCTGGTGTCTGTTAAACTTGGACTGATAATACATGCACCAGCAGTGGGCTACAGGTTAGAGACCTTTTCTCCATCTCAAAGCACTGGGTTCTTGTCTGATATAAAAAGCTGGGACAGCTAAGGGGAAGGCCCAGGAGAAGGCTAGAGCCATCTTGCTGATCAAACACGTAATAAAATGATATATAATGTCAGAAATGTAAGCATACAGATTACTAAACAAACCTATGTCAGCAGACTTGCTGAAATATTACAAAATTATAATCATAACACACTGATAGCAAAGGGATATTAAATAGAGGACATCTGGTATCAAAAACCCATGAATGAAATATCTTTTGTCATAATAGTCACATGGCACTGATAAGTGGGTTGAAGGGTCATTCACCTCAAATGTTATGTGGATTTGGTACATGTATAAGTATGAGTAGAACAAATCACTGAAACTTGAGGAAAACTGGTCAATGCATTCAAAAGTTACGAATATTTAAAGTTTTGTGCCAACACTGCGAGAAAAGAAACTAAAACAATTTGTGATGTTATAGCAGAACAAAGATTTAAAGAAAATGTAGAGAAACACCATGTTTTCAATTTCCTAGTATAATAAAAGAACACTTGACTTAGGCCTACCTCTTTCAGAAGGCAGGAGGACTAATCTTTAAGATAATATTTCAGTCACAAGCCAATGGAACGTGAACTTTGAAAAAAAAAATGATGAATTTTCTTTTATAGAGTGTTTAACGTTGTCCTACTGTGACATCTTTAAATGTTGTGGTCTTCTTACCAAGTGATGGCTGCATGAAAACTTTTTGAACAGATCATCTGATTTTCCTCAAACTTCACTCATGCGTTCTACTAAATTACTACAGTCAGTTGATTCAAATATATCTTTGGAATAAATCTCCCTTTAATCTGTGACTGTTTGAGTCTTCTCTACTCTCTCCCAGCAATGCAAGGACTTTTGGACTCTTTCCACGTTCACTATGGCACTTTAATTTGTAGTACTTAAAACATGAAGACAGTTATCATTTCAAAGTGCCAAAGTAAGCATCAGGAAAGGTTAGAAAATAACCATATTGAGAAAACAAACCTTGCTATATTATCCTACAAACATAAGAAGAGAGGAGAACAATTTAAACACACACACCTCAGTCAACTCATACAATGCTCTTTGTGCCTACACCAGTGAAGAACTGCTCCTTCCACATAATATCTGTAATGTCCATAAATACACAGGTCCGGCCTTGATGAAATTTTGTTAAAGGAGTCTGAATTCATAAACAGGTGGTAGCATTACTGTATATGTGTATCTTCCTGTACCACATCCTATTCCATAGACTAGTTCTGCGGTGGCTCCATTTTTTTTTCAATAAAAAAATACCTAAACCAAGAAATCAGAGAGGCATGGTTACTGCATTGATTGAGATAATGAAGTATAATGCATGTGATATTCTAACAATGTTTTCTATAGTGAATAGAAGCTTATGCTTGTGAATCACCTTATGACATGAAAACAGTGTGAAACAATATCACACGGATATAATACATCCTACATTGACACCCCCCCCCCAAAAAAAAAGGCTTGTCAAGCACATGTCCATCTTATCAGATTCACATTTGCTGAATTTCAAGTCAAGCACATAAAAACTCACGAAGTTGTGTAATCCGTAAGATTTATTATGTTTATATTTTAAAAATGCTGTTACAATGGCAACAAATTGTTTGACATTGACGAAAGATGCATCTTGCACATCTTCATAGTACAGCTGTCACGTGTGTCAAATTTCAAGTCAAATGGTGAAAAACTGAGTTGGTTCAATTCCCTATATAATTGTATGCTTTTATTAAAAGATGTTGCAACCATGGCAACACACTGGTTCACATTACTAATGAAAGGTAAGTCTTGCAAATCTACAAATTATACTGGTACGTGTGCCAAATTTCCACACAAATGCTAAAAAATTTAGGGAGTATATATATATATATATATATATGTTGCATGATTTTTGTTCAAACAATGATGTTCAGTCAATCTCCATGACAACACACTGTTTGACATTAATGAAAGATGTAAATTGCACATACATTCTATAGTGGTCGCAGGTATCAAATCTCAGGTAAAACACTGAAAATATTAGGAAGGAAGCACATTCTACAATATGACATAGTTTTATCTAAAAAAAAAATGCCATTACCATGGCAACCATTCCTTGACACTGACTAAAAAGTGTCTTCCACATCTCATATTAGTATGGACATGCATAACAAAAAAAAAGAAGGATAAGTACTGGTACTTGAAAAAAAAACTTTGCAATGGCCCGACAGAATGACCAACCGATCACCAGACCACTTGACCACACAGTGATTCCTATACATGTATGTGTATATCCCTTAATACACACTTTGTGTGGGCGGGGGTATTAAAACAGAAAGATCTGCCTTTAATCAAAGCAATATTTTATCTTATATCTGTCAAAGGATTCAATATGTTGACATATCACAGTCATTCTCTACCATACATAAATACAGTATCAATGCAGCCATCATGTTCAAAATATGAATGAGATTTACTTTACAAGGACGAACCTACAAGTTATATCTCTACCATCCAGAGAACACCAAATGTGCTTTGTCTTGGGCAAATATCCAGTCGGAAGGTCCAAGATCACATTGTCAAATATTGACTGCATGATCCAAACATAATTTTAGAGCAACCTGCTATCTCAAAATCAGCATTTTCATTCTATGCTATACCCATAAAAATCAAACTATTTACGCTTGCGCTATTAAACTTTGTGCTTCTAGATTAGATGTTCCTAACTAGTTGAAACGAGTAACCTTCCCCACACCCCCCTCCCCCACGCTTCCGGTAATTACAATGTATCACTAAAGATAAGGGCATTGAAGTTGAAGACAAATTGAAGTAAGCTGACTTACTCTACTGTGTGTGCAGAAAATTATTTTAAACTCTGTGGCAACCATGATAAAGTTATCATTTTATTGTGAAACATGGCACACTCATAAAGTGCATTATTTTCGTAATCAATGCTAAGTATCACAGCAACTGCTAACTGGTGAGAAAATTTTTGTAAGGTATTCATGTACATTTTCAAGCACCTTATTATTGAAATAATGAGATAAATGAACACAATAGGAGTCTACAAAAATTTTTTTACAAACACCACTTTTTGACGTAACAGCATGATTCCAAATGTCAGATTAATGGAAATCCCAAACTGGAAATCAGTGTTGTACACCCAAAACACATATTTCTTCCTACCACATAATTGACTCATGAAGGCAAGTTTATGTGGTCTCTCACATAAGATGAACTATGAACAAGTTTGACTTATCAAACAATGAAGTAGACAAGAGTGTATATAGAAGTTGTAATCTGATAAGCATGTACTATGATTTGTTTACATTCATAGCAAACAAGAGATATATCCACTCTACCATGAACAACAACACATCATATTAATGTTCTCTCATCATCAGCCCAATGACAGAATGCACAATAGATTATTTAATTTGATTGCAACCTTCCAGAATGACAAGACTGTATGTCAAATTCTCCCAGAAGATGACTTTCATAAGGATAGCTAATGCCATGAATCAGTTTTGCTTGCCAAAAGCAAAATGTGATACAATGTATATATGTACATGTAAATACTAAAGAGCACAATGTTCATTTGTAGGATAATCAAATATTATACCTTCGAAGCTATCCATTATCAAGAGAAATACGGAGTACGCAGCTTGCAACAAACTGGCTGTGAATCTGATACAAGTTGTGCAATGTCTCTCACATCAGCTTTGTTGCATCCCATTTATACAGGGCATTTAGAGCACTCCAGGAGTGCTCCTGAACCCCTCTCAGCCCTGTATGAACAGACAGTCTGGACCTGGAGAACCAGAGTCCTAAGCTATACCACTCTCGAGCCTAGGCTCAGAAGTGGCTCCTGAAGCACCCTAAACTATGTACAAATGGTCACCAACATTCAGAACGCTCTGGAAGTGGTACATTGTATGCAGTTTACATGATGGAAGTTCCTGCACACCAGCAGGTCACCATGACAGTTATGCCCCTTTCAGTCACTTCACAAGTGGAAGTGCTTCAGGAGCGCTCCTGGGCCCAGCTGCATGTATGAATGGGGTACGAGACACAACTTAATTCCACTCACATTTTACAGTGATACGAAAAGAGAGCTTGTGCCTTACCTGGTATTGGGACTCCATTATATGCCGAGAGAACAGTGGACAGTCTGTTTGAGTTGCTATGGAGAAAATGAAGTACATGGGTTAAAAAAAGGGACGGAAAACATTTCAGTTGATGGTACCTCAAAGCCAAGTCAAACCTCAAGGATCTGGTAGCATAGGGTGACCATACAGTGGGAAGGCTGGACCAATTTAGATAAATTTGGAAATCCCAATAACGAATTGTGTACAGTTTTATATGCAGCACAAATGCAGCACAAATGCAGCCATAGGACAAGCCCCCAAAATGAACAAAGAAAGAAAGAAACAAACTATTTGAAAAACAAATTCTGCTCAGACAATCTAACAATGATTTTCTTTTTTTTAAATAATAGGGACATAGCAACTCTATCAAACTCCATCTAAGACATCATCCAAAAACTTCGAGCCTGGAGCGATTTCTGCATTTCAGTGTGTTGTCTGTTTGTCTGTTTGTTTGTTTTTTTTTCTTCTTTTTGAAATAACTTTGTCTTGGTTCCAAAATGAGGCATATGTATAGGTCAAGCCATGATATAGCCATCCAAAATCTGTGACATGTATGTTAAGTTTGCAGAGGGTGTGGCAGACTTTCCCTCTCTCTCAATCTGTGAGAGTCCTGCATCCCAGTGCACTGGATGAGAATATTCTCCCTGATAGGAGGCTGATATCAAGGAGGAGAACAGTAAGGGTGGGGCTGTCAATTCATTTTCATTCCTTCACATTTGGATAAATATTCAAAGCACCCCATGACAAATAAATAGAGCAATACCATCTGATTACTGAATGAAAACAGTACTGATTATTCTTTTGAGTTCTGCATCACAAAAGCTATGCCTTTGCCATCACATGATATGAAAACAACAACAACAAAGGATTATCAGCAATAGAATGAGGATGAATTGTTTCAGGACACACATCTGACTCAACAAGACAAAGAATAATAATATCTAAGAAATTCAATCAAATTATATTACATTAGTATTTCCATTGTGATAAGAAGCAAATTGTTGTTATTCCTGCAACATCATCTACAAATAAAGACGAAGTCATGTAACCACACACATGCCAGCTGACAGGGAGAATCATTTCCCATTCCTCTGGAATGATGTCTCTTTGTCTCCAGCCCACTTATCTCAGCCATAGCTCTAAACGCACACCATGTCATGTCACTCTCATCCGGGCATATTTCTGAATTAAGTTTGTGAAGTGGATCACCAAATCCAGCCTCCAAGGGAAGATAATCTCATCTAGCAACAATTCTTCTCATTTCTCATTCTTGCTCCAGAAGGAGGGGTAAAACCTTTTGGGTCAGAGGCTCAACCTGATCCAGGGCTGGCTTGCCACTGGGGAAGCTAACCTCACCACTTTCTGCTCCCATGTGTGCTTCTGAAATCTGATCAAATAATTTGACTTTGGGGGATTTTGGAAATGGCTCCTTGGGAATATATTAATCAGAGTCAGGTGATCTTGGCTGACAGCTGACTGGAGAATTCTTTGCTGAAAATCTCCTTCTCTGCTCAAGGGCAGACACTTCTTACACCTTACCTTCGCAGACTGCTGGACTCTTGCCTCACACAAACTGTGAGAAACAATTTTCTTTTATCCCGCAATAGGGCATACCTCATGCTATGTCTGAGCACTGTCAAACCCTACTTCATCAATAACTGATGGGTTAAGAACGGGTGGTCTTACATGACTCACCAGATGTGTCCAATGCAATGATGTCCCCCCTCCCCCTCAAAAAAAGAAAAAAAAAAAAGAAGAAAGCATTATGGTGCCCTGCACACCCATTTATCAACAGACAGACAAATATCTGGTAAAATGAAACATAACATAAATTATCTCCATGGATATAAATTTAATCTATAACCAACTCCTAACACCCTGTTCTGCTCTTGGAGCACCACCGACACAATACATGCATGTATCAGGCCTCACTTGTTAGAGTCAAGGTGTGGCAGCTGGCTTAGAATGACAGAAACTCTACAAGTCTTCCCAAAAATGTCTTTGCCCTTATCATGTTCTTTCATTTTTCTTCGTAACTATCATTTCTTTTCTTATTTAGTAATGATTGTATCACTGAGCTTCAGATTTAAACTAACTTCAATTGCATGAATGTCATGACGTTATGAGGCACTTGAGAACATTAACACGTTCGCTTTACGATAGAAATAAAATGTGGTCAGTGAAACAGTATTCACACAACATGTGGGTTGATCAAACTTACACTCGTTATTCTTAATCTCTATCACGGATTTCATTCAGTCAATGCATACATACTGTATCCATTTCCTGTAATCTTGCAACATCATTTATATTGTGGAGCTCTACAATTTAACAAGCTTGTTTTCATCCACGTGAGCCATCATTATATTTTTACCGTTTCCTTTAGCTTCATGACTAGCAAACATAATGGACCATTTATTGCTGTTAGGTTTGTGCTTCCGACAGTGATATGTTTATCACATCAATGAATACATCTATGTTTGAGAGATAGAACAGTGGAATAAGATGATATAAAAGAAAAAGCAGTAGAGATTGACAGAGGAAGAGAAAGAGAAAGAGAGAGAGAGAGAGAGAGGGGAAGAAATAGAGAAAAAGAGAGGGAAGGTAGTAAGAGTAAACATGAATATCTGTGAGGTGTAGTGAGATATCGAGGGAAAAAGATTGGAACAAGAATGAAGAAACTGAGATTTAAAGAGACATCAATCCCGCAAAAGCCATAAGGAAATTAATAGGGATGGAAACAATAAAAAGAAAATACCATCACATCATGCAAGTGACATGTCTATCATCATTATCAACTGTGATGACCATCAAAAAACATTGAAATGCCCAAATGTGTCAATACTGCCCGAATGCTTCAAGAAACCATGATCTTCTTTCCTCTGAAATGGCTTTTCCTTGATCCAGCAACATACACCACTTTTAATGATGTGATTGCAGTGAGAGCTTTTAATCATTTCGGCATGAAATTTTGACTGATGATAACAAAGCCGAGGACAACAAACACAATATGAAAATCACTGATTTTGACCAATTTTGACAATCTGATTTCAGATGTGATTTTTTATTTTATTTTTTTTTTTTTTCCTTTTGTCTCAGCTGTTTCTGACTTTTGGCTCCTTTTGATATGGCAGGTCACATTTGTTACAGTGAGATATCTTTGTTGAATGAGTGACCAGGGCTACAGAAGAGATGACCAGACTATAGTCAATATTGACCAATGGATGACCTCAATGACTCATTACAAGCTATGTCAATGTCCTTCTTCGTGTGCTTTCATGGACAGCCTCTAAACAAGAGGGCAACTTAGAAGAAAATTTCCGTGAAGAATATAGGAGTCTGCTGACTTCATCATATAGGTTATTCTGTCACAAACCAATTGGTATTGACTGCAGCATATTTTACTCAAAGTAAACTTGAATTCAAAACACTGGAAAGCACTTGGGTACCTTACCCCTTGGACCAATACATCGGGTTTACTGGCAAATCATGATGGATGGTTTTGTTCTTGTGTCAAGAGATAAACTTCAGTGTTATTAATAGTATCAAAACCTTCATCGCTTATGTTGTAAGACATCTATACTCTCTGTTTGCCATTGAGTGTTTTGATTTGTCTTTGCCAAATCCTCTTGTTATTTTCTATGTGCACTTAAACTCAAGAAATATTTGTAGTTGAATGAATATTTTATAGGTCAGCCATAAGTAAGGGTCATTCAACATTTCCTTTCTGGCTGATGCCTACCATAGCATACATACCTACACATCTCTGTCTAAGAAATAAAAATGGCATATCATTTCTATTGCGTGTGTGCATGTGTGCGTGTGTGCGTGTGTGTGTGGGGGGGGGGGGGGGTTGTTCACCTGATATGCTTGTGACTATATACTGATGTCGTACATTCTTCCTGCTTTGGTAAAATAATGAAAATGAAAATGAAAATGAAACTGTTAAATTACCTAGTAATTTCTGAGTTCTAAGTCCAAAATGTGAAAAGCATCTTGGCTTCAACTACCACCTCCCCCCCCCCCATAAATGCCCCAGCATAAGAAATTAATTTTGTATTAATTGGATATTTTCTGTTCGTTTCTTTTTTTTTCCGCAGTAAATTAAGGTTTAAAAAAAAATGAGCAGCTCAAGGTCAAGAGATAGACCTTTAGTGTCATGACTTCTGTGAAGGACAAAGTAAACACTGGCCTGGTTTCCTTGAAGGACCTGCATTTATCAAGTATAACTACAGTGTATTCAACATAAGTTGCTTGTATTCTGGACTTCTTTTCTGTCCCTGGTAGCGCTTAAGTAAAGTTTGCCTTCCTGGGATGAGTGTGTGCTTTTTGGCCTATGAGTAGTTGATACAGGTCAAGAGTGTCATTTCAATAACTTGGTCTCAGGGCTGATAATCTGAAAGAATTTAGTTTTGTTTGAAGTTTGATCCCAATGAGGAATAGATTGTCATCAGTTCCCTAAAAGCAGGTGACAACCTGTCTCTACTGGCCATTAGTTACATTAATTCAATGGGAGATCCAAACGTTGGCAAGTCCATGAAACATTGACAAAATTTGATCTGGAGCAAGCAATTCTACCTCAGGTTGTATGAAACCTTCCTGAAAGCTGCCATCTCACTTTTCGTCTTGACATAGAAGAGAATTCCTCGTGTTCCAGTCTTATCAATCTACCACTAGCCCTTTGTCTATGATGTGATTCTCTTCCTTGAAGACTATCTCCCCCCCCCCCCCAGCATACTCAAGACAGATCATGTCTATGGGAAATGTGTGTTCTAGCAAAAATGAGCTCGTTTTCAATGGGTTAAAGGCAGACTGGATGATTGCCCTCAAGATTGCTAATGGGGCAAGTGACTGTAAATTGAGCCTGTCCACAACATACCTTGAGATGTTTGACAGTGGTCCCCCAGAGAAGCCATAGGGGGAGTATGGCAGGACGTGGTGGTACGGATGATAGGGCGTCTTCTTCAAAGCTTGGAGGAGATTTGGCCTGTAGTCTGGATCCACACACCACAGAGAGCCTTTTCCTAGGGACTGGAGCATAACAAAATTATTTCATCAGTCTTCAAAATCAGTTAACACTTTAGAATAGAAACCACACACCAAATCACAATATGATACAGATAAGTGAACAGCATTGAATGAATATTGTCAAACAAGGAATGTTCGTGTGCATTTTAACTTCGTGAATTTCGCGAGCACCAAGATTCACGAAATTAAAATGCACAGGAAAGTTCTTGTCTACACTA
This sequence comes from Diadema setosum, assembly GCF_964275005.1. Lineage (NCBI taxonomy): Eukaryota > Metazoa > Echinodermata > Echinoidea > Diadematoida > Diadematidae > Diadema > Diadema setosum. The sequence goes on from NC_092685.1 coordinate 52,292,685, forward strand.
TATGCATTAAATGCTAGAGGCAATCCGCGAAAATTTCATGCTGCGAAAAAGGCAGTGGGTTCCAATTCACGAAAATTTCATGCTGCGAAAAAGGCAGTGGGCTCCAATTCACGAAAATTTCATGCCGCAAATATATGTTTTACAGTATTACTAACATTTTATTTTTATATTCATAGACACTCTGCTTCTTTTGTATACTGTCATTACATGTAATTTTCTTCATCACATTCCTACATTTACAGAATCTTCTATAATATATTATTTCAAACTACTTGTTCAACATTCATACTTTGGGTAACAGGCAAATGCAATACACTATTTCCATAAAGTACAACATGTATAAAAGTCTAACACTGAAACTCATCCATCAAATAACTTACTTAAATCTAAAATATTCAGAAATGTGTTTGGAATATTTCACTACACAATCTTGGATATTGCCTTACATTGTCAGAGTCTATGGCTGCGTTTATCTAACTTGAGAGAGAGAATCACGTTTCTAAACGTGTTTGGAACGGTGTTTGCAAACGTGGTTTGAAACGCGATTCTCCGGGTGCCGCGTTTATCTAACCATCATACAATCGTGATTCAAGTGGTGTCACTGCGCAGCTGCTTTGCGCCGTTTGACCCGGGAAGCAAAGGTCAACTGCATACCACCAAACAAGCCTCATCAGTCACACACAAATAATAGGCAGAGAACACAACCGGAAACATCTGGAATTTGACCTTGAGATATAAACACGTTTCAAAACGGCATTGCGTTTATCTACTCACAGAACGGCGATCGTGGTCTCAAACGTGTTTCAAAACGCCCTTTGAAAGGCGTTTCAAAACGGCGTTTCGAAACGGGTTTGAAAACACGGTTGCGTTTATCTAACCCCTGGAAATGCCTCAAACGCGTTTAGGATCGTGATTCTGCCTCAGAAATTTTTTAGATAAACGCAGCCTATATTTCTTTTGTTTGAGATATCAATCCATGAATTCTACTTACGTGAGAACAATATTGTCACTTCTTTGTGGGTGGAAAATATAAGTGTTGCTTGTGAATATCCCTTTAATGGACTGTTTCATTAACCTTAGCAACGCCTCTATCATCACATAATGATGAATAAAATCTCTGTATAATGACGCCAAATCAATGATTAACCGATATCCACCAACCAGCCATATTTGTCAGCATATCTAAGCTATGATTCATGATGCGTTGGAATTTTCTCTCTGATGCAGAGGCTAGGAGCTATGCACAGCAGGGAACATCCCACACACCACTCCACAGCAAGTCAGGTGACAAAAACTCTAATGATATTTATGGAATGCCTGAAATCTGAACGATTCATTACAACCAATTCTATGCAAGATAATGAATACTGCTAAGCAGGTCCTTGTTACAATGTAAAACGAGCTACTAAGCAGATATACCCAGTCTCAAAGCCAAATAGCTGAGGATGAAAAAGTGTAGATCCATTCACCTCTTTGCACACAGACAATATATCTTAAAATTTTGCAAAGAAGGAACACTTATGTATACAGGATATAAAAATAGGCATTCTTAAATCAAAATCTAATGTCTTGTCCCATTCATTCTAGGATCACAATAGCTAACGAGGATCAAGAAACCGTTTGCTTTCATACTGAAATCATTTCTTTCGTATCAAGTGGGTATACACAAGGCTGTTTTATAAGGCAGTATCTTTGTCTACCCCTTCCCTTTCCACTTTTCACGCCACCCAATCACAACTGATGGTATGTATAGTTATATTGATTTTCACACCCATCCTTCCTTACCTCCCACCCTATGTTTGTCATTACCCCCTGCTCACAGGCTGCTGATTCACACCTACTATCTGGGCCAAGAGAGCCCAGCTTCTCCCCTCTCATTCCCACTTCCACTATTCTCTCTCTCATTCCTGCTACATACTACTACTAGTTATCATAAAATCACACCTTTCCGATCACCCAACCAACACTGCCATAGTGACTGTGATGTGTCATGCTCAGTAAAACACTGGGATACCATCAGATCACACTCAGGATATAAAGATCCCAAGTTACCAATTTAACCCAGTTTAATGTATTTATCATTTCTTAAAGGTCATCATACCCTAATATGCTCCTATTATGGCTGATCTCTACAGGAAAATATGAAAGGCTTCTTTAGAATAACTACTATGCCTGCTCTAACATGCCACCTTCTACAGAGTGTTCCATCTATACACTATGAAGAGCCATTCAGTGCAATTTTCACATTAATACAAAATGCTAAATTGTTCAGTAAATGGCATAGATATTAAATGTACTGTAAACGTCTTCTATATGAAAATGTGTTCTGCTGAACTTGGATATCCATTTTCAGACTTTGTAAGATACATCAGATTTTTTGAGAGAATTATTGTTTGAGGACACACTGTGTAAAATATTCTGGGTTCAGTAAGCTTCAAAGAGTATTAATAATGTACACATAATCATACAAAGTCATTTTTAATTTGTCTAGTCAGTTAAACTGCTTTTTGTGACTGTTCTACAATAAGGCATGAACACTATATCTTGGTTTCTTAAAGCTTTTTACTTTGTGACAAAAAGTTGCAAACTGCTGTGGTATCAGCAGAGACAGCATCCATGCCTACTTTATAAGGGCATAGAATCAGCCAACAAAGACCTAACGATAGCCAGGGTACGGTCCATGAAGAAAGAGAAAAGTCGAGGGAACATGTCGAGCAGGAAACAGGAGAAGCAATCTCTCAAACTGCTTCAGGGCATCATCTCTGTAATTTGCTTAGTTTCCATGGTAACTAAACCAAACAACAGCTTGTACAGGAGCACATGTGCTGCAAGCATTGCCACTGCTCTATTGTTGTCTTCCCTAGCATTCTTTGTTGGTTAGAGCAAAATGGTCTGTAGTTTCAGGAGCTCATTGAAACTTGGCAGGGAAGCACTATGATTCCCAAACAAACCTGACTTATTTTTGGCATATCTAATGAGAAGGCAGAGATACCACTGATTAGTGTAAGGCATCATTACAGCTGCCTGTAACATGTCATGTATTAAGTGTCACAGTCATGATGCATTCTCTGCACTGGGTCTGTACTGCCAAGACTAGGAGGCCCCAGCTGGCACACTTGGTTACTTAGCCTTGGTTAGGAGTCTTTGTTGGGGCATGCAGCCCTCCTCCCTTTTGTTCACAAAATGGGAATTTGAAATTGGAGGGAAAAATGAAGTGCAAGTTGTGAATCAATGGCACGCCCTTGGAAAGTGTTGGGTGTTTTCACAAGGGGAGTCTGCCTCACAAGAAGTGTGATTTCAGCATAGCATAACACATGGTGTGCAAGCTCAGGAAATTGCTTTAGATTCCAACAAGGAGGAGAAAAAACTTTGATTAGTGTTCTTACATGAACTGGACTCTCACGGACAAGTCCATAACCATCCATATACATGAAGAGTAGAATAATCATGATGAGCCATTCCAATAAAATCATCTAGAGAAATGAATCATGGAAACACACAGCAATCAACTCCCAGAGTACAAAGAGATGTATCAACTATTTTATTAGCTACGTCAATTATGAGTTTCATTATCAAAATAAAATATTTGAATCAAGGGCCACTCAAACTTGTGTGAGAGGTCTTAAGGCAATTGTGAGACAAACTGGAAAATCAACATAATTTTCATATCCTAGAGCAAAAAAAAAAAATAATAATAATAATTCAACATTATTTATATAGTTCAGCTGCTTGATGTCAATTGCAATCTACATTTCAAATGTGATGATATTTGGAGAGAGGGTCTCCTATACAGGTAACTATTTGAGTGAGAGTTACAAAAGAATTCCACAAGAATACCACTGGTAGATATGTTAGTGATCTAACTGTATAACACTCAGCCTCAGCAGAGTGACAATCTGGCTAACTGGTAACATCAATCATTCCAAGTGCATGCACACACTGCAAATGGATGAAAGACTTGGAATAGTTTCTCTACATATCAGAAGAAACTGATGACACCATGAAACCAGGAAACTTGACAAACAGCCATCAATCCTGGACTTCATCCTATCACTAGTTCCTCATTCCTTTCCCTATTCTAAACCCAGACAGAAAAGCATGGAGAGAATAGGGAGAGACCAGCTTCAAAAAAAGAAGGAACCAGGTAAAAAGAAGCTTCTATACTTTTGTCCCAAAATAAATAAACTTTAGATAAATTCACACTGCAGGGGCCCAGTCAATCCAAGAAAACATAGGAGCAAATAAGGATAAGCACAAGAAGTGAGAAGAAACTAATTTGTGGCCAAGGCAACTTGTCTCTGACCTCATCCATGTTGCCAGGGAGCTTTGGTTGCTAGGCAATGACAGCTCCTTCCCCAGCTGAGGATAGCTGTTGTCTGCCTTACCAGACCCTATGCTCATATTGATAATTTTGTACAAATATTACAAATGAACAGAAAAATGTCTCAGTCAGAATTGTATGAAAATGTGATGTTAATATGATGTAAAATGTGAGTCTGTACTGACTTGACAAACAAATTAGGGAAAAAAACTAAAACTGAACTTATGATATGTTTTTTGATAAAAGACTTCTGTGCTTGGCTCATTTTGGTCACAGTTATGTTAGAATTGGTCATCACAGATATAATCATAAAAAAAAACCACACAGAAAATCATGCTGCCAAAGACAATCTGATAATTTTTTCAAGGCTCATCTTATTGTATATATATATGCCCACTATCTGTATACATGCTAAAGTGTTTACTTACCCACAAATGCCAAAGTGTGAAAGATACACAATTGTATTACGATCTGCTACATGTTATTTGTATGAAAGTTAACTGTCTGGCTGCTGGCATCGATCATGATTCAGATTTGTGGTTATGATTGAAAAGCTGTGCCAGTAACACAACTGAGTTCCAAGGAGAGACTACTGGCACTGTCCAATAAGAGGATGAGGATCATGGAAGCATCACCATGGCAACCGTGACTGACAGGGAACAGCCAAATGCCTCAAGAGTACCCATGGGATGCCAGCTATCAAGGGATATCCGGACACTGAAACATTCTTTCCTTTTCACCACTTATACATTCAAACACGGTCTGTACCTTTTTCTTTTATACCTGTCCATTCTTTTCTGCTTAGGGTTTCAGTTGAGATCTCAGAAAACGTGGCCCAGCTAGATGTTTACCTGCCTGCTGTCCTTCAGTCTCGCAACAGCTGTCTGTAATCAGCAATTTCCTTCCAACAAAGCCTTCTCTCACAATTATCTCTCACTGCCTTTCATTAAATGTCTTCTTGTTATCCTCATTCTGATATTAGCATATTTCCTCTTTCTAGCCTAATTCCATGGCTTAGGAGGTATGTTAATGCTAGCTTCTTTTTCCATACAATGGAATCTCATATCACATAAATTCATCTGCATATCTAATTTGCTTGTTGGTTTACAGAAATAATAACACAAAAAGAAGATTACATGTACTTCTGGACTCTTTGGTATTACTTTGTGGTCTTCAAGCATTGAGCATCACAATGAACACCCTGCTCAACGCAAGTTCAATAAACTTGTATTTCCTCCTCTTTGTCTGAGAGTAGCAACCTCTAATACTTTGTTTTAACAGGGCCTTAGTTACTGTTTCTCCTATTAGCACTCTATGAGACAGTACAGTCTGAAGGAGGAAGTACAGGACTTCCTTGTAAGGATCGTGTCCAAACAGAATTTTAGCACTGGCATATTACACGGCTGTGTCTAGAGCAATATGTGCTGTACAACTTGCAATCTCTACATGTGCTTAAAATGTGCCGCCATTTTCCCTGCAGAATAGGAGAAATGAACAGTGCACAGTAGGCCTATTTCATATTTTGTGATTCTCGGAAGGTACAAGCCCTCTGAGTACCTACAACAACAAGACTGCTGCTTTTTTAGTGAGGTGGGGAGAATGCAGCACTGGCAGAGGTTATTTTATCATACTGCTACAGCTGGTACAGCATGCTATTGATTCAATATTTCCTTTAAAGGATAAGTCCACCTTCAGATACATGTGGATTGAGTGAATGCAGCAATACTAGTAGAACACATCAGTGAAAGTTCGGGGAAAATCGGACAATCTGTTCAAAAGTTAGGAATTTTTAAATTATCTGCACAGTCACTACTGGATGAGAAGACTACTAAAGTGTTTTAGACCCTATAATGTCACATGCATAGAACGATAAGGAATATATTTACGAGAACTTCACAAAATTGTATTTTTTGAAAAAAGTGCTTATTTTCTCCTCTTGTCAGTGATGTATGTGAAGGGGTAATATTATTCCCCCTGCCTTCCAAAAGAGGCAAGTTAAGTGTTCTTTTATTATGCAAGAAAAGTGAAAATATGTTGAATCTTCTTTATATTTTCTTTATATCGTTCTACATGTGACATCACAAGCTGTAGTAGTCTTCTCATCCAGCAGTGACTGAGCAGAAACTTAAAAAAACCATAACTTTTGAACAGATTATTTGATTTTCCTCAAACTCTCACTGATGTGTTCTAGTACTTCTACTATTATTGCTGCATTCACTGAATCCACATGTCTATGAAGGTGGACTTGTCCTTTAAAAATCTGAATAGTTATAATTGTCCATTTTGTGAGTTAAAGCCAGTGCCACTCTACTCATTGGCGTATTTCTTCACATGACAAAGAAAGAAATATTAAGCATCAAGATCAGATTGATAATGCCCAGCATTAAGCTACACTCTCTAGTTCAATATTATATCAGTTTTGATTAATTCTAATCATAATATCAATACTTGATATCCAGTCATCCTCAACTCTGTTCAAAGGCTATGCTCAAAGACAGATGTTAACAACATGAATAGATATCTGAATGACTTAAGACATCTTTGATTCTTAGACTTCAGCATTCTACAGGTGCAAGTGGTAATAATGTACATGCTTCAAGCCAAATCCTTGTTCATATGTCATCATGTTACACCAATCTGAACCCACAAAAACCAAGATCTGAAGCTGAGAACCTGGGGCAATACATGACCCTCGTACCCCTAACCACCACCTACCACCTCCCCATCAAGGGGGAGGGGGGATGTTCTAGCAATTTTTTTACGTTATCAGCTACAAGAAAAGGCTGAGAAATGGAATTGTTTTGTTTGGCAAGGAAGAAAGAAAACCTGCACTATTTTATCTGCTCTTGCAACAGAGAGTAATACCTATCACTCATCAAATTTGCCTGAAAGAAAAGAAGCCATCTAAGAGGACATGGGAGGGTAGAAGAGATTTTTGACCCTAATAATTGCAGGAGGCAGCTGGGCTATTACTTTATTTAGCCTCTCCTTTCACACTCCTCAACAATACCACACTGTGGTTTGCACACAATTATCAACATTTGATCTGCTTTGTTTGATATTTCTAGTCTCATATACAGACACTGCAGGTGCAACTATCAGCTGGGGGTTGTCATGGCAACATGAGTAAACACAAATAAACATCAAAAGGATTCTAGTATTAACCTTCCAAATTTCAAATTTGTATGTTCTGCTGATGGGCAGGTGTTCAATTGCACCTTTGCTCTCTTTGTTCTCTATTCAAATGGTTTCAATAACCATTTAGCAAACATTCACAACATTCATACTTTTTTTATTTTATTTATTATTACATACTAAAGATCAAGTCTTTGGCTATAAGAAATTCTGGACAGCCTTAGTAACAAGGCAATTGCATTAAGAGTACAATTTCCAAACTTGATGGGTATTAAAAAAAGATAACTGGGGATACAATTTACTCTATTTCTTAAGACATGGAAAGAATGTATGCTCTGATAAGGGTAGAATATATTAACAACTGCAAAGGCACATCACCAAGTAAAAAGGTTAAGAATAAGACAGATATTAGAGCAGAGCCAGGGTATGATATACTGTCTGATATGAGTTTCTTTATTGTGACAGCTGTTCCTATTACTCATTACATTCAAGGGACACAAAGTTCAATCATAGATATACCTGGAACAAGATACTACGATCAAATTACAAATTGGGTCCATAGTACTGTATCAATGTGAATCATATTTTGTAGACACTGAAAGCATGATCATGTGACCATAGTTCTAGATTTGTAAGGTTTACTAAAAATATCTCCTTTCTTTTCTAGGAAGTCAAAAAAAAATGTGATCAACAAATATTTTTATTTTCAACTTCAATCAAAACAGCATGCTATGTATTTTCTGTGTTACAGAAAATAGGTGTGTCTTTGGGTTTTTATGCAGCATTTTTCCCTTGGGAAGAAAAATAAGCTTAGTGGTTTGTGGCTCTGTTGTTGCCATATTGGTTGCTATGGTTACACTCATCATGTAGCTGAGTGTGTAGCCAAAGTCTTCATCACTGCTGTGTTATTTTTAAATATTAATATGTCTATTTAGCAGTGGAAATCCAGCCAGTTATCTATAGGAACAACCATTTTTTTCTTTCTCGAATGAGCTGCTCTACATATCTTGTGCAGTTTGAATGGAAAGCTGCTATACTGAAGTAGAACCATGAAATTTTGTTTACATATATGTCAAATAAATGTACAGTGTAAAATATAGAGAGTGTGACTTAACTATTAAAAGCTTGAAGTCAGATATATCATTCAAGTTTAAACTTATTCTTCATCCCTATTAAATTCACCTCATGCAGTGTTGAATGAGCAGGCTATGTCAAGGTACTGTTCACCATAAGGTAATGACAGCAGAACATCAAATTGTGTCTAAATAAGGGTTAATTCATAATGCTTTATGCTTAACATGTATCTCAATTTTTGGTGGTCAATGTAAATCTTCCTTATGATCAAGTTTGTGCATCATTTTGGACCACCAATTTTTCTTTATCTGCCCCAGTGTTTGCCCTGAAACACATTTTTTTTTTTTTTTTTGGTCTGGCTTTATGCCATTTGTAAGAGATCATGAAAAACCCCTGACATTATGAATTTGTAACATCTATAATAATTACTTCTATCACACAAAGTGAAATCTGAACGTAACTCCTATCCTTTATAGTCTTCATTGGTTGCCGATGGGAGTTGGTATGAAGTTTCTAGTTCTGACACTTGTATTCAAATGTCTTCATGGATATAAACATATGCCTCTGCTTATCTCAGTGAACTCATGAAGCCATATCAGCCCAGTTGTTATCTACATATAAGTTCCAAGTCAAAGAATTTACTCTCCGAAGGAGTGAAATCCTAGGCATTTGAATATATGGCAATATCATGACAGAACAATCTCCGTCTGAACATTAGATATATCACACATTTGAAAATTAAAATCTGTATGAGAAACTCATCTTTTTGACACCCTGTTGATTATATTTGTACAATATGAACATTGAAATTTGTGTATGACTTGTGCTTTGATCTTATATTTTTATGCATTTTTAAGAACTTATTCTTTTGAAGTTTTGTTTTACAATAGCAGGTGACAGTTTGGTAAAATCATTGTCTATAATATTTGTTGGGGAATCATCACTCTGAAACCATGATTTAATCACCACTAACATCTTTTATCATTAAGTGAGTCTTACTACATTTGTTAATGTTTTTTCCATTTTGTTAGGTGACAAATATTCTATATGACATTTTTTCCCTACTTAGCTCTTTATTGTGCCCACTCCCTGTGTCCCACAAAACACCAGGGAATAGTTCAGTCGTGTCTTAAAGTAAATATCACTGGATCAGAGTGGGCAAGGCTTCCTGCAGCAAACAATATTTATATACCTCAGCAATATTTCTGCAAGTTAAATGAACCAAATCCATCATAATCACGTATAATGGCAGGGGCTTTTTTTTTCCCCTCACACGCACTTCGTAAAATTCCTTCTTCTTCTACAAAACTGTCCTCAAATACACAGGCTTTTGCCATGGAATGTCTAACACTCTATCCTGTTACTCAGAACAATGCCAACAGGAAAAGACTAGAACTAACTCTGGTGTTGTGTAAGCACCCTCTGATTGGCTACTGGATGGCAATACCTCATCGTCTAACCCCGCCCTATTGGCTCTAAGTCACTTGTTATGAAGTCAGAGCAGTGTGGCTCCACTTCTTTCTTTTTTGCATGACCAAATATGTTATGTTCCACGCCAATGATTGGTTGTTGAGTTTTTGATGCTTCCTACAGCAGGTAATTACAAAGAAAGCTGCAGGGAGCACTGTGCAAAATCTGTCTGATATGACATGAATGAGGAAATACGTGCAAATTCTGTGTGCGTGTATATGAGGTAATGATGTTTATAAAAAAAAAAAAAAAATTTGAATAAACAGCACAGTCATCTGAAGTCACCAGAAGATAAAATTCCTTCCTCTATAAAATGTCTACACTAGCACAGTACAATAGAATACAATATAATACTGATCACAACATACTGCACGAGCTGAAATTTTCGCTGTGGTTTTATTTTCGCGAATATCGCGAATCGCCCTTGAACCGCGAAAATAACAACACACGAAAATAACAACGCGTGAATAAGTAAGTTTAGTTAGACTCTCGCAACCGCAAAATCAACAACACGCGAAAATGTCCTCCAAGTAGCTATTCGTGAAAATATCTGTACGCGAAAATTTCAGCTCGTACAGTAATTGGAGAAATTATTCCTGGTCTTCATGTTTCGCTGAAAAAGTCAAAAACTTGGAACTTATTTTCTTAATATCCACAGCATGACGTAAGGGATAAAAGTTTCCCAATAAATGCCTTAGGACTTTTTTTGTGTGTATTTGTATGTTTTATTGATTTTCATGATTACAAACAATACAAATTACACAATAATTATGAACATAAGGAACACAAAATAAAAATAACAATAAAAATAAGATATCTAAGCGACATTCTATCTAATTCTCGCTAATATTTAGACTGTACAAAATTCACAGCAATATCTAAATGCAAAAAAAGGCTAATAAATAAACAAATAGCTTTATCAAAAAATGGATAATGTAGTGTAATAAGATATAAAGACAAATCAAAACTACGCATATGCAAAAAACAACAAAATAAATCAATACAGCTATTAAAGTAAAAAATCAAAACTTGTAATATACAAGGAAAAGGAAGAAAAAAAAAAGAGAAACATCCTACATGCAAATCAAAATTCTGCAGCAACTATCAAACATTCAATTCAGGACTCAAATACTAGCAAGTGCCAGAAATGATTGGGGCTGTAAGACATGCCACGCTGAGCCTCCTCCTACGCACAATGCATAGAGCTTGCCAGTGCAGTGAGGGGCTGCAGCCAGCTACGGTCCCACTGAAAAAGTCACACTCACATCAGTCACCATAGCAACTGAGCATCGGTTGCTATGGCAATCAAATCAAAGTTGCCTGCCCTCTCAGCCAAGCAGGAAATGAGCAAAAAATGGAGTGTTGATACGGGGAAAAAACCTGGGATAATGGCAAGTAATAGTCTGCAATAACAGTGATATTCTCACCAACCTGTAATTTCTTGCAAACCCAGTATTTTTTCTTTTCTTGCACTAATTCTTAATTCCTGCACTTCTGTCTCAATCTGATAAATACCTGAACACTGTGCTACCCTTCAAATTTCTTGCTCTGTTTTTTTATTACTCTGAATTTGCACACTTAATGCAGGATTGTCATGATAATAGCTTTATCATCTAATGAATCCAATTTAGCTTACTACTTTAGCATTCCATTTTGGACAGACTGTGCATATCAATACATTGCACCCTTGTATCTTTAATCATATCAAAATACCACAAATAAAAATTAACAGTGACAACCTTTAGAGGCAAATTATCTATCCTACTGGGACACTCACTGAAACAAGAAAATTCACTTACTTGGCCTTTGATTTTGTCAACTTTTCGGAAGCACTTGTTAAGAGAGAGGTTGTGTCGCACCGAGTTTTTCCAGCCAGTAGGAGCAGTGCGGAAGTAGGGGAAGTGGTCTTGGATCCAGCGGTATATCTCCTTGACGGGAAGACGCTTAAGAGGGCAGTCCTCAATAGACATGAAGATGAGGCAGCTGAAGGAGAAGGGAGGTTTGCTGTTAATGTGTCGATGAGGGTCCATTGTATCATCTTGGTAACCGTAATAACCATTGATTGCATTGCTACCAACATCGTTTTCTTTGGAGTAAGATTCATCATCATCCTCATCATCGTCCAAATTGATGTCCTTGAGGACATTTGTGGTGTGCAGCCACCCCAGGGGTTTGAGTTCATCATCTTCTAATGGCCCTTTATCCATTCTGATGGCCCCAAAGCAACTACTGTTGAGGTCCAAATCTGTGTCCTCCATCTCAATCTTGACTTGCTTGAGAGCAGTAGATAACGAGGAAGCAGGAAAACTCTGGCTGAGACCCAGAGTGTGGGGCTTCTTCAAGAGAGAGTCTTCTGGCTTACGATTAGGAGGCATGGTGGCCAATCACCACCTGTAAGGTAACAAAAATAAGAGTTGTCAAGAAAGAAACTTAGGAAACACCTCACTTCATAATTACCGGAAACATTTTCTCAGGAAAGGAAAGAATGAAAAGGAAACTGAAGTCGTATTCATGCCACACTTTTCTTTATCACCAAATCTTTCTTTGCTGGAAACCCTTTCTTTGCCATTAATAGATTTTGGAGGAAAAGAAACAGAGTAGCAATACACTTATGACACAAAGGAGAAATCACAACTTACCATTGCCTGAGAGTAAGCCATATTCAATACCTCTTAGTCAAAACCTTGGTTACAATCTAAGTTGAGAGGGATGAAAAGGGCCCTAACTGGTGGAGAGGCTTGAATGGGGTGCACTAGCGGGTTTCCTGCCCACCTCTCAGCTAAGCCCAACCCCCTTAGATTTGCATAACAAAGACCCTCTCACTCCCTCATTTGGAACTAACGGTGCAACAGGCTCAGCTCAACCTAATCTCAATCAGTTGTGTACCACGTGCCACCGTGGCATTGGCCAATGAAAAGATCATTTTTGTGTGTGTGTGTGGGGGGGGGGGGGGGGCTGACGAGATAGAAGTTACAGCGTATAAAATTTGCAGCAGATTTTTGTTTGCTGAGCATATGATTTTTTTTTTCATATGAACAATGAACAAAACATCAAATATCAAGTGTTAAACATGACTGCATGTGAGGGGGCTGGACAAAACTCAAAGCGCAACAGACAGCAGACAAAAAGACCCAAACACATCAATTCAGAGTACATGAAAATATGTCACAATTTGATCATACACAGCATGCACTACATAAGTTGTATCAAAGTATCAAGGAGGAAATTTATGGTAGACAATAACTCTATCGTACTGCTGACATAGACCAGATTTCTTTCCCTTTTCTTACTGTTAACATAATATAGCTTTTCTGGTGTTATCAAGTCTGTCTCTTCTCTCTTTCCTGTCTTGCCTGAATTGGGAGGACTGAAAGTAGGTGAAATGTTTTCATCTCATCTTCCTGCTGAAAGCAACCTTTTATCAGTCTGTATCCCATTACTCCTCATGGGAACACCAGTTAAAGGACAAGTTCACTTTAATATGCATGTGGATTGAGTGAATGCAGCAATGTCTGTAGAACACATCAGTGAAAATTTAAGAAAAATCAGGTACTACATTTAAAAGTTAAGAATTTATACAATTTCTGTGCAGTCAGTGCTGGATAAGAAGACTACTACAGTTTGTGATGTCACATGCACAGAATGATATACAGAAAATGTCAACAGAATTTCAAAAAATTTCATTTTTTTAAAAAGTACACATTCCCTCGAATTGCTACTGATGTACATTAAGGGTAGGCCTACATTGTAATATTACTCCCCCTGCCTTCTGAAAGAGGCAAGTAAGTGCTCTTTTACTGTGCGAGAAAAGTGAAAATATGTTGATTTTTCTTTTAATTTCTTCATATTGTTCTACATATGTGACATCAGAAACCATTAGTCTTCTCATCCAGTGACAGCAGCACTGAAACTTCAAAAATTTCTAACTTTTTTTAATGGATTGTCTGATTTTCCATGAACTTTCACTGATGTGTTCTACTAATATTACAGCATTCACTCAACCCCCATGTATATCAAGGTAAACTCGTCCTTTAAAGACACCACTGTTACATCTACATATACAGCAATGCTTATCAAATGGTGTTTTAGAAGACAAGCTATTCTACAATCTATCCATATCAAACTCACATAAATGCTACTCTTTCTTTGTGTGTGTATGTTTGTGTGTATATATGTAAGGTATAGCTGTGAGCCGTCAGTCATGGGAGCATTGCCTAAACAGAGAATGTGGTATAGAATCTCTTACACCCACAACTTGTGTGTTTACAGTCAGCTGAGTCAGGCTGGAATGCTAAAAATGTGATTTTCATCACAGCAGCTTTCCGTACTTTTTTTTTTTTCCTTCTCTAAATCCATTGAGGGATCGGTTTCAGTGAGCCTTGTTTCCAGCAAAATTTGAGAACACTAGAAAGATGAAACGCTTTAAATACCACGTTCCATGGATCCTTGTTAGACCTTTGATGTACTGATTAACCCATAAAGCATGTGAAACCCAGAGGAACACTTGTAATGAGCACAAGAACCAGTGAAACCTGAACCACTAAAAGTTGATGGACAACTTGAAATTCGAAACTTTTATAGAATGTGGCTTAAAGCTCTTATCAGAGCATAGACTTCACGACTAGAAGGTATCTCTTTTTAGTTTCTTTCTTTTGAAAGTCTTTAAGGAAAAGTTGTACATGTATGTGTAAAATAAGTGAATGCAGCAATATTAATAGAACACATCAGTGAAAGTTTGAGGAAAATCAGACAATTTGTTCAAAAGTTAAGAACTCTTTAAGTTTTTGCAGTCACTGCTGGATGAAAACACCTCTATAATGTCACAAACACAGGATATAGGCCTAAGCAAAATATAAAGAGAATTTCACAAAATGTAATTTTTTGAAAAAAGTATACATTCCCTCCATTTGTCCCTGACATATATCGTGAGGATAATATCATTCCCCCTGCCTTCTGAAAGAGTTGGGTAAAGTGCTCTTTTATCATGCCAGAAAAGTGAAATTATGTTGAATTTTCTTTACATTTTCTTTGTATCGTTCTTCTCATATGACATCACAAGCTTTAGTAGCCTTCTCATCCAGCGATGGCGGCAGTGAAACTTCAAAAATTCATAACTTTTGAATGGATTGTCTGATTTTCCTCAAACTTTCACTGGGATGCATTATTGCTGCATTCTCACAATTCACATGTATATGAAGGTGAACTTGTTCATTTCTAGTATGCTACATGTATACGGAATAAACATTACTTGTTAAGGCACAAATTTTTGCAGTACATTAATTTTCGCATTTCGCGCTACTTTTGGCTAGTGTGACTTCTACAACCCGCGAAAATGTCTTCATGATTTTCTCTGCACATTTTGAATGGATTGACAATCGTACAGAGCAAGTCAAGAACCCGCATTATATATGTTTTTGAGCCACTCGGCGTGAAAAATAATCACGTGAAAATATGGATGTTTTGCAGTAGGTAGCCTACACTGCACTTGAATGTAGGCATCGAGAAACGACAACCTTTCATGGTTTACAGCTAAGCTAGAAATCTCTCAAGGAGTCAACTTTACATCACAACCTAGAATCCTTCTATATTACGATTTTTGATATGTCTTTGCCACATAGGATGCTGTCCTTTTTGTGTTCAGTCTTCTAATAATGGATCACAACCTGGTCAGTCTCTTCAGTCACTATCAAGCAATCCTATTCAAACATTCATTTAGTTCTATTTGACATGAGAAGTTTTCCTAGTTATCGCTGAAGAGGTTGCTTTCCCATGTAATGTAGAGACAAATGATAAAGCATGTCTGTTTAAAAATAAATAAATAAATCTCATGCTACCGTGAATGAGCATTGTAACAGCACAGGGCAGAGCTATACACCATGGCAACCAAACATGTTTGGGACAATAAAAGTGACGTTTGGCAAATAGGTTAAGTAATATTAGTTGCTGTCACATATATCGATGCAAAAAGAGTGGTGATAATGTCCTCAATTCATCTCCCACCCAATGTTTGTCCACAAGAATATCATAAAAATCATATATATGACCAGGAATTCAGTAACTCTGCCCCTTAATCCCCCATCCCCTTCAGTCATCATTACTAAGCAACTGGAACAAAACAAAAACTGATTTCGTTTAAGATTTCATATTAGAAAGGAAACTTTGTTATGATCTGTGTGCAGGTCAATGGGAGACTAAGGCCACAGCATTAGCACCTCATCTACATTTAACTTTTGAAATTATTATAACATTCACTGCATTGCTGTGTGAAAAGATTAGAAGTGTTTAAATTCCACCACTGTCTTGTTCTTGGTCCCAGTTAATAAAACCTCTATAATACTACCATTTGATTTAAATCCATCTTAATATTGTAATAACTTAAAATTGTGTAAACACGCACTTTTAGATAACTGACTCACAGGCATGTGCAATGTAAGGGCTTTTTACACTTGCAAATTCTTGCTTAGTCCCGTACCAATGGTGGGGCTAAGGGGGGGGGGGGCGTTAGCCCCACCGTTGGTACCGGACTTTCCTTAGCCCACTTTCTGTTTACACTTGTTTTTGTGAAAGTGGGCTAGCCCCACCGATAATCCCGTACTATCTGGCCCTGCAAAATAGCAGGGTTAGCACCGCAAATGCGGTGCTATAAACCCCGCAATTGCGGTGCCAAGCAAGCGAGTGTAAACAGAACGAAAAAATAATCCTGGGCTAAGCGACGGAGATGAAGTCAGACCCCCCACTGACCAATCAGAAACGAGGTACCGGTAATAAAGTGCTGCCGGTGCGTGCGTGTACTTGTACAGTGCACAGCGTAATCATGAATATTCATGTGGTTTGAAAAGTACGGGGCTAAGAAATATGAGTGTAAAAAGGTCAGTTTTCTCCTTAGCCCAGGACAAGAGCTTAGTATGGGATTTATTGGCGAGTGTAAAAAGCTGAAAAAATTGGTACAGGACTAACGATAGTCCTGGGTCAGAGAAAGTATGGGGTTAAGAAAAACAAGTGTAAAAAGGGCTGTAGTGTCTCTTGTTGAACTGAAGTAATGGATAATACATGTTGATAAGTCATTTTACAGTCTGGACAGTGGACCTGTTTACAAACTTCAAATGTCCCTGTCACTGCCACACTGTATCCCCAAGTTTATCAATTCACTAACCTCCCACTCGTTATTTCTGCACAGCATTAACACCCTTCCTATGCAATGACTCGAAGTCATAGTCCTAACAGCCCTGCCGCCTGCCGATAGCTGACCTCTGGGATCACAAATTCTTGATAGGTTGAACCTGGGTTGAGCTGGACATAACTCACCCTGGCCGGACAACTTACACATGTGTAGAAGTGATAGCAACCACACATAAAAAGAGCAGCAAAGGTTAAAGGATTTGTCAGTGTGATACACCACTCTACGGTGGTCTTTCTTTGATGGTAACGACACAGGTCTAGAAATAGAATGAATTCTGTATCCACGGTACACTACATGTCTTACCCTACATCCTTCTTATTGTACACATGATGTACTGTATACGCTATATATTTCGCGTGGGTTTTATTTTCGCGAATTTCGCGAGTCGGGAGCTATTCGCGAAATTAACAACACATGAAAATATTTACCTTCCAAAATGAATCTCTTGCCTTGATGATACGAACATTTCAGTACTAGTATACCATGTCACGGCTTACCGAACAGACCATACTGGCTAAGCTTGTTTACGTACATATAGCACGTCCACGTCTAACTACTAGTATACACAGCCCAGTCGCTGTAAGTAGCATTCGCACAGCAGAGTGTATTAACAGCGTCTGGGGGTGGTCTGGCTAGTCCACGTCTACTTACGAATACTGTAGAGCCAATCCATTATCGCAACCCCTCGTACCACTCGTCAGAAATCTATCGCGATGGACTTAAAGGGACTGTACAGTACTGGTTAAGGTGGGGATTCATGTTTTGAACATTCCTAAGTGAGATTATGAAAAGCCTCTTATGAAATATGAATGAGCATGTCATTTTAAGAAGGATTCAATGTTTATTTGATGAAAATTGGTTTTCAAATGGCTGAGATATCAAAAAAAGTGCTAATAATAAAAGGCGACACGCCACAACTTTATTAGGATGTCTTTGTTTCACCTATTTTTGGATGTCTCAGCCATTTCAAAACCGATTTTCATCGAATAAACTTTTGATACCCCTTAGAACTACATGCTCTTTGACATCTCATAGAGTGGTCTCTGAATATCTCCCAAAACGTTAAAAGCTAAATCTTCAACTCGACCAGAACTGTACACACCCTTTAACCACTTCAAATATGTTGAATTCTAACTTACTAGTTCGCAGAGTTTGGTAAGTTTTTTTCATGCAGTGTATAACTAGTATCATTCTTATTTGCTAGTAAGTTGAAAATTCACACTTTCTTGCCACTTCATATTTTCTCTGGTCCCCCAATCGCGAATTTAACCACTCGCGAAAATGTGTGACAGCGGCAATTCGCGAAAATTTATGTACGCGAAAATTATAGCGTATACAGTATACAGTCAACAATCTCACATTGATACAATTGTATGATTACAAGTTTAACTTCTTTTCTTTGTACATTTAAAATATTAGAGGAATTATAAATCAACAAAATGATTCTGGTGTGCAAGACACCAATGAGATCAGAGCAATGCCAGGATACACGTTACCACAGTCATTAAACACAATATAGCACTCTCCAATGTACAGTTACACATATAGTTAGAAAAGAACAAAATATCAACTAATCTAACCACTATAGGCTTACTTCTTCATTTGTTTGGAATGTCATCCAGACCTCGGGTAATATCATAAGACATGACAGTTAGTAACTACAAATGTCTCCATCGCTGTACTAACAGACATTCTTTGGCATGGTGATGGAGTGTGATTATACAATTTTGTATTGATAACAAACATGCACATATGTTTGGTAACTCAGACCTACAGCTGTACATAAATCTACTCTTTATCACATTTGCTTTGTTTTGGTGCTACAGTATTGATTTTTACTTTCTTTCTCGATTTCTCTCTCAACCCTACTCAGAGCTTAGCAAAGGAAATAAAAACCTCTTATGAATTTCTTAGAGGTGTACTACTGCAACAAGTAAAGCTAATCTTATCAGATTGGTCAAAACAGTTGCTCTGTCAAACTGTCTTTTATTGTGTCTTTTCACCTCAGCATGTTTCTTAGTTTTAGGTTCTGTGATACATGTCAGGGGGTGTGGTCTACAGGTACCATGAAATCTGTCACTTAGTTGTACATTGTATCTCATCACTTTGCTACAAATGTTCTTGCCTCAATCTTAGGTACACCAATCAAAGAGTAGAAAGAAGCTACCGGTACCAACCATTGTGAAATACATCACTTTCAGCACCTGGAGAGAAATTAAATCAGCCAAGGTTCAGTGAGGGATACGAGGAAAGTTTTTGACAGGAGAAAGAAAACCATGCCTCTTGTTGCCTTTGTGGGACTGCCCTTTGGGCACCACTTCCAGAAAAATAACACTAAATTGAAAATGAAATCCCAGAAGAAAATGGAGGCACAAGCAAGGGTAATGTACATTTTGTTCACATCACAAGGTTCTGTGTGTGTGCGTGTGTGTGTTTTTTTTTTCTTTTTAGTTGCCAGGGCAACTCAAACCCCAACTGTTTGCTCAGCCATTGTTAGCAACCCAACTTCCCCTCCATTGTTGTGGGTAAAGAAAAACACAAAATTTTGTTCTCCCTTGAATAGCTCACCAAAGAGAGATTGATATACACTCCTATTTCCCTCTTTCTGCACTTGGGAGCTTATGCACCAAATAAGAGGACTGAGAGAGAACACTGATTCTAAAGTTCAGGGCACAATTGGGATGTGGACCAGTGAGCATTTGTCACCTCTCTATTGAAGGCCAGTCTGCTTCAGTACACTGCACTCTGTGTCAAGAAAAAAAAAATCAGGGTTGCCATGACTATCGTTCACTGTTGATTACTGGAGCAAGCTGTTTCTATAGTTACCATGGCCTAGTGCCAACAATGGAATGGAAAAGAAAGAGACAGAAAAAAAAAGTATGACAACACTATTGCTCTGTTCACAGGGAAGTGTTTCTATACACAGCATATAACTGTTTATTTTAACCAAAGTAAAGGCTACACTCAGACAATCTATATAATTAATCATGCATGCTAGGATTACATGTGACCTGCCATAACAAAAGGATCTGAAAATCGCTGACGGCTGAGCCGAGAAAATTGTGTTTGAAGTCAGATCATCAAAACCAGTCGAAACCATCAAATTTCTGATTTGGGCATAATTTTGTAGTCTAATGTTTCGTCTACAATTTGCCGAAATTTTGAAGTTTAAAGGATGTGTACAGTTCTGGTCGGGGTGAAGATTTAGCTTTTAACGTTTTGCGAGATATTCAGAAACTACTCTATGAGCTGTCAAAGAGCATGCAGTTCTAAGGGGTATCAAAAGTTTATTCGATGAAAATCGGTTTTGAAATGGCTGAGATATCAAAAAAACAAGGTGAAACAAAGATATCCTAATAAAGTTGGGGCATGTCACCTTTTATTATTAACACTTTTTTGGATATCTCAGCCATTTGAAAACCAATTTTCATCAAATAAACGTTTAATCCTTCTTAGAATTACATGCTCTTTCATATATCATAAGAGGCTTTTCATTATCTCACTTAGTAATGTTCAAAACATGAATATCTACCTCAACCAGTACTGTACAGTCCCTTTAAAAATAAAATGATCAAAGAGGGCAAGAAATTTGTGTTTTTCTAGACCATTATTTTCCCACTTTCAACCGAACAGAAACACGTCCGAAGATTTGGATTTAGCGCCGCAGATAGACTCTGCCCCCAGCAATGAGGGAGGGATCTTATTGGTCAGTGCGTGGCATCCTGGTTACTGATTGGTCGTGCATAGACCGCTGGCGCTAAGCTTGAATGAACATCGCAGAGGTTGCTAGGAGCATACCTTCTATCGTCAAGAGGTGAAAACTGTCTTACCTCCCCTTGATCACGATTGCATCAGAGTAAAACTTTGAAGGCGGTTTTCTCAGAACGTTGATTTCCTAGACCACTCGACATGCTCTCATAAAATCATTGATATCTCCGCAACTAAGTATTTCTACGAGTCATGTTATATATGAAATCAAAGCGGAAGAGTAAGGAAATAATGTCATGTCATTTTCAGAAAATCGACCTCCCCCCGACTTTCGGATCCTTTTGTTGTAGCGGGTCACATGTCATCAAACATATTGTCTCACAGATGAATACCAAATCTGTGATACAGTCATGATGATTATATAGGGCCTATGGTGTTGTTATACTTCAATGAATAAAAAAAAGTTAAATGCATGCAAAAAGAAAAAAAAAATATCATTCATAGTGACATGCATGAAATATGGGACAGGGCATTGATTGCCATGTTCCAATTTTCAATGATCTGCCATCTTTACAGGAGGAAAACTTTCTCTTTGATACTCTATGTTTCAGAGTCTGTAAGACATGGGTTTTTGCAGTACATGCAGGCTAACATTCAGCTTTCAAGCAACTCAAACCTGAGGCTGGCTACAGAGAGGCACTCCTTGCCCTCAACCATCTCAAATGTAACTTTCAAACTTGCCCATCTTACAAGATGGAAACTGGATACAGGCAATAGCTTAAGTTACCTCATTTTTTTATCATGGGAGGAGGTTGTGAGTGTCTGTGATGAGTGATGCGGCACAACGGAAACAACAAATAACCCTTTCTACTCATTCTCAAATGCAATTCCAGACATAAATCATGTCAAAGCATCTTGATATACATTTGCCATGATAAGAAAAGGGTCTTCTTCCTACATCACCTTTTCACCCCAGAACTGAATCCTGAAGCAGTGGATCACTTACACACGGAAATTCTGAGCATCTTTCAATTTCTATACCATCATTTTTTGCTGGTTGCCAGGTCTGAGGAGCAATAGGTAAAATCAGGGTAATGACAAGACTCCATTTTCTTGTTGAAAAATGTTTTTTACTAACTCCAATTTCATTTGTATGGCCGATATGGTCCAGATGGACATCTCTAAGGTGTACTTCCTATATATACCATTTCAATTATTGTGTGCTTGTGTGAAGTACTTTTGATCAATGATACTGACACTGATAATGATAATGAATAATAGTAATATGATAAAAACTTTGTCCTATCAAGCATTTTTAACAGCAAACTGATCAGAGTGCTGTTCAGATAAAAACAATTAACATACATCTCAGTTATGATGGGAACAGTTTGACTGAGTTTCGTTTTAAAGTTGTTGTTTTTTCTGTGTCACATAGATGGAGTTGTATGATTGTTGTAGATCGGATTCGGGATGAGAATGTGTACTCGACTGCCTTAGTGTTTGTGTGTGGGACTTTAAGTAGTATTTTGCTGTTTTGTGAGCATAGATGATATTTGGAGAGTGTGGTGGTGGTTAGTAAGTGGGATAGGTATTATGGAGCAGTTTGTAATCAATTGGCTTTCTGATGGAAAGCCAGTACCATTGCTTTAGGAGCACTACGCAATCTCTTCTTTGTGTCAAGCACCATGCGAGTCGCTCCATCTCGGACTTTTTGGAGTCTCATCTCTATGCTCTTACAACAAGAGACCCGGGGGTCACGCGCTCACCTGAGTATCGCAATTTCACCTTCCATGCATTCTTGCACACTCATACCTGAGAACATTGGAAACTTAGGTCTGCATATATGGATCCCCCCTCCTCAACTCAAGGGTGGGGGGGGGGGGGGGGCAGCCCTGGATCTGCAATGAACAAACTTGGAACTAAAGTCATCAATGTACAAACTCATGGTATTAACTTTGCTTGATCATTTCTGGTTCTAGAGTAGAAGATTTTAAATATTCTTTAATGTGGGGGGGGGGGGGCCTAGGGGCCCCCAAGAGGGACATGGTGCCCATTTGAAGGAACTGAGATTCTATCCCCCTAGGGATGCTATCTGCTAAGTTTGGTCAAAATTCATCATGAGGTTTTCAAAAAGAAGATGAACGTGTACAATTCAGGTCCCATTAGGACCCATCCCCATCCCCTCTCCTGGGTCCCAAAGGGGGGCACCCCTGATTCCGCCAATCCCATGAACAAACTTAAAACTAGTCATCAATGTACTAACTCATAGTATTACCTAAGCCTTGTCACTTCTGGTTCTAGAGAAGATCTGTAAAGATTCATTAATTTTAGGGGGTTTTGGCCCCCTGGGGGCCCCCAGATGGGCCATGGTGCCCATTTGAACAAATTGAGATCCTATCCCCCTAGGGATGCTACCTAACAAGTTTGGTGAAAATCAGACATGGGGATCTCAAAGTGAAGATGAAAATGTACAATTTAGGACCCATTAGGACCCCTCCCAACCCCCCTCCCCTGGGTCCCAAGGGGGGCACCCCTGATTCCCCCATGAACAAACTTGAAACTACAGTCTTCAATGTACTAACTCATAGTATTAACTAAGCCCTATCACTTCTGGTTCTAGAGAAGAAGATTTTAAAGATTCCTTAATTTTAGGGGGTTTGGGCCCCCCTGGGGCCCCCCAGGTGAGCCATGGTGCCCATTTGAAAAAATTGAGATCCTATCCCCCTAGGGATGCTACCTGCCAAGTTTGGTGAAAATCGGTCATGGGGTTCTCAAGAAGAAGATGAAAATGTAAAAAGTTTACGCACGACGGACGACGGACGACGCACGACGGACGACGCACAACGCACAACGGACGACAGACGCCGGACGAAGGGCGATCGCAATAGCTCACTTGAGCCTTTGGCTCAGGTGAGCTAAAAAACGACCTCTTCCCATTTCCCAAAGCTAAGAATAGATAACCAGAACATCATACACATATTGACTGTGTATCTTACAAATATTTGCCTAAGATAGGTAGCATCATGATTTCCTGATTTTTCTCAGAAGAATAAAAAGGACAGCATTCACTCCTCCAGTGTACAAGTTCAAATGGCACGCCTACTGAATCAGGTCATAATTGACACACAGTCTTTGAAAGCCTATTCTCCACGCAAGACTGGCAATCTCTGGCACTCCGGTTCAGTTGTTGTAGTTTTTTTTTTTCTAGTATGCATGAACTCTTGCTTACAAAAGAATGCAACACACAATGATGATTTCCATTGCCACTTTGCTGTACAGTTATATTCTGATGAAATTGCGTGATTGGATGAAAGAATGATGGGTGATAGGCACTATTGGTAGGAATGGGTGGTTCCCTAGCCTGCTACAGGATACCTCACCAAGAGAAATTTGCACAATGACTCCCGCCAGCACCAATACAAATCTACATGTTTACTCTGGCGCTGACTTGCTCAGTGAGTCTGTATAGCGTCAACCAACCGTCTTAACCGTTATCAGACAAATATCTTTGTCATTGTTAGGGAACATGTAATAAAAGCAGAATTTTTTATTCTATCGTTGCTCTACTATACATTGACACAAGTTCAACTCAACAGCTCTTTCCAGAAGAATTCATGTGAAACATGGATGGAGTGAAGGAATGTTCTATATCTTGCATGCTAATACGTCTTGTTTGATGCCGCAGCAATTTGCCAGCTCTTTTGAGCTCCATCATTCAATGCTCACAGTATGCAAATATTTCTGGCTATTTCAAGAGGTTGTCCTTGGCAACAACATAAACATTCAACAAGGCTTCTCAGCTTTATGTAGCCCAAACAATGTAAAATGTTATTTTCATTTCATGGTTAGGTTGCTTGCCTCACAATGAAGCTTGAGAAATTCCTTTACCATAAAATACTGCTCCTGAAAGTCCCACGGTAGCAGAAAAGTATATATCAGAGAATAGAGACAACCATATTCTATGTTTCTTTCTTTTTTAGGATAAATAAAAGAGATGAAGATGTATTGTATCATTTGTCCTTGGAGATTATAATCATGTGTATCAAGAAGCTTTTCTTACTATTCTTATCTTTTAACAGATAGACCAGGAAGGTCCCAAACAGACCAGGAATATTCTCCATTTTCTACTCCTTTTTATATCTCTTAGCAACAGCTCTTCATACAGCCATAACAGCAAAGGGTATTGGTTTGTGGCAAGCACTTATAAAAAGGAGATCTTCAGTCGAATGTACATTCTTTTTATCGTGTTTTCTTTTCATGGCTGTTTTTCCTTCTCAACAGCTTTGCATAGTATGTTTCTACAAGTATTAGGCCCTAATCATTTGATTATGCACTGTGTTTGTATTTTGCAAACACGTACAAGTATGATTATCAAGACAGAAAGACAATTTTTATCTTCCATAAACAAGAAAAATATGAGCTGAAGCTCTGTCACCTAATCTCATGGGAAATAAATCAGAGTTCTGGTTCATAACCCTACACTGTATTAACATCATTAACTGCATGTTCTCTGCTTTGTCATTGTGGACAGGTGTGTGCAGAACTGATCAAATATAACACTCCTTGAATTCTTTCAAGCTCCTACATGTATTCCTTTGCTTTATGATTACATTATGCTTTCTCATTCTCGGTGGTGTAGGCCTACATTGTAAATACTTCCACCTGTTTCATGACTCGTATACAATAGATCATAAATCAAGATAGCAAATATCAGTACTCTACATGTACTGATCTGTAATATGTAGGTTACATACCTTATCACCATCTATTTTTCCCCTGCCAACTGCATTTCAGGGCTAATGATTGTCATGGTGATCAAATACTATTCATCAATTCAGGAAAATGGCTTAAATACACTATTCTGGCACTGATAACCAATTGCAACATTAAGTTTAGCTCACATCATTTGCTCCTTATGGATATATTGTGCTTCTTTTCTTATTCTCTTTCAATGTTTCATATAATGATTCTATGGTTGGTATGCACATGCTCTCCAAGGGCAAATAAAATGTGTGGTCATACTGGCAAAAGATCAAGAAGTTTAATCGCGAAGTTTGGACCATTGGTACGCGCGCAAGCAAGAGTGCGCCGTCCAATGGCTAGTGATTATGACATAACAATGCACATCTGTACATGACATTATAGTCTCGCGCTTCGGAGGCACTGCCCGCAAACAGATTGAGAAGTTTCGCGGGAAGTTTGCAGTCACACTGGCAAAACTTCAAGATCTTAAAGATCTCGATCTTTTGCCTAAAAAGACAAAAATGTGATATCACAAGTCAAATGACTGGGCACAAAACCAGCTCATGGAGGTACTCATGCTGGAACACACTCACCTTTCTTAGTATTACATTAGTAGCTCCAACTACATCATGATGTAAGTACAGAATAATCTAGCAAACATTACCATGATCTGTTAGCTGGTGCAAACATGGCTGCAGACTGCTATCTCCATGGTGACCACATGCATTACCATTCTAGGTTTCACTACCATGGTATTTTGACAGAAAAAAAGGCCCCACCTTCACCTTTTTCCAGTTTCTCTTTCAACTCCCTAGATAGACACAAATATAATCTATTTCATCTATGAACTTGATTCTGTCGTCATTCATAACATAAGCATCCATCATTGCTGAAACGGTGTGCATTTGTCCAAATCTTTGATCACTGTTTACCACATGACAAGATTTCTTTTGTCATAGGACTGACTTTTTTCCTCTTTTTTTTTTGGTGTCTGCAAACATGCAAAGTGTAAGCTTGCCGTCTAGCTTTAAATCTGATGGACTGTTAATAGAGCCTAACATTTAGGCCTAATATCTGTACATCATTTCATTTGGAAAACATTCATACAAAGCTGCTTTGGATGATTGCCTGCCTATTCTCACCAAAAAGTGTACTTTGTTCCCTAAAAAATCACTAAGACCAATTATGAACACCTGACACCTAAGTCATGACGGTATGCATCTTTGGTATTGAATAAAAAGTCAGTCATTGCTGGAGGCAGCTAGTGTTGCCAATGAACACAGCACATTACCTATTGTGACATGACATAATATAACTGACATGCCATTGGAACAACATTGAAAAATTTGTCAACAAGGATGAAAATATTTTGTTTTATAAGCATGGAGGTTTTGCACTGAAAATGTGTCACAACATGTAAAAAGTACAGTTGTGGGAGTAAGAAAATAGTGTCTAAAGGCATAACATGAACTGGATTAAAATGGTGTAGGTGGGTAGAGTGTAAAAATAGCCAGCAAAGGCTAACATGGATGTAGGAAGTACATGAGACAATCCAAATGTTAACTCTCCTCTTACAGGTCCCTTTATTTTATCACAAATATGGGAAAGGTTAGAACTCAAAGAGTTCAACTACTTATTGTATCATTCACAGGTAACCGAATATTAGTTGTGATGCATCCTAGGATTCAAATTTATGGAAAACATGTATTACAATGAGTACACCAGCCCATGGCCTGGAGGATACAACAGGACTAAGCAGGAGACCTGTGACCACAGCATTGCATGGTAATCATATTTATGTCTACATTGTATGTATCAGCATGTGTAGTACATTGTATGTCCAAGCCCTAGGTCATGGTGCAGCTTTCAAAGACAAACAGCACATAAACATAAACTTATCAATGCACTATGGGTTCCTTGAAACAGGACATGCTGTCATACTATAGAAATCCCTTTACAACACTAGGACAGCTTCAGTAACATGATTTCAGTCTTCTTCTTCTTCTAGTATTTGTGACATTCAATATATATGAAGGTCGTTACCTTGCTCTGTGAATCTGTGTGATTGCACCATGGGCATAGGTTGTTATTTACCTCTCTGATAGATGGCAAAGCTATAGATACCTGTCCTGATTCATGTAGGAGATATGTCCCATCATAACTTTGAACTTAACCTCCCAAGATGGCATCACTACTTCAAAGTCAAATCTCTGTCTTCTCTTTCAATTTTCAGTTGGAGGAGGAAAAAAGGCTCAAACCTCAAAGTGTAAACCTCCCACCATGGGTTACAATGAAAATCAGGGGTACTGAAAATGCTATAATTTGTGTATTGAACGCCTTGCATAATAACTGACTTCATTTGGCAGAATCAAATCACAATGTCAAGCTCAAATTCAGAGAAAATATACACAATGTATTGGAATATAAGACCAGAAAAACAGATGATTAGAAACAAAATGCCTGTTCCTCCATTTGCCCAAATAACATTGGTTGAATACAATTCTATACTCATCAGAAAATCCCACCCAAAAGATATACTTTTTACTAGCATGAGAGATGGCAATATTCTAGACTTTAAGTGGTTGGTCTCAATGTATACTTAAAGGTTTATCTCAGTCTTTGGCTGGGATGAGCAACTGATCTGTCTGTCAAGGGTGGTCCTCAGCTGCAAAGGGAGCTAATTACTTGAGCAAGCGAGGCTAATCTGTTTGGAGAACACTCCTCACCATCCTCACAGACTCGCCTCTATCAATTACTTAATCTTTCCCACAGGCTATTAAACTGATTGTAGCCATAACAGAGAAAAGTCAATCTGAAGACATGAATCACCATCCCCATTCCTTCCTATTTCCTTTCCTCCTTCTTGAGTCATCTTGTCAGAATGTTGCAGTCTTTCACAGACATCTTTCAGTAACAATTAAATCACAGCTTCAAGACTGCTTTTCCTTTTTAAATAAGCTAATATTTGGTACTAGTTTAGTAA
Source organism: Diadema setosum (assembly GCF_964275005.1). NCBI lineage: Eukaryota > Metazoa > Echinodermata > Echinoidea > Diadematoida > Diadematidae > Diadema > Diadema setosum. Next base: position 52,321,299 of record NC_092685.1, read on the forward strand.
TAAATTCATAGTATCAGCACCTATGCTGATCACTGAAAATCATCTAATATTCTTTCAGAAAAAGATTGCCACACTTGTCACTCACATCATTCAACTTCAGTAAATTCATCTCAAGCAGAAAATGTGATTTCCTAAATATCATCCACTGGTAAAGTTGCTGAGTTAAAGAAGACTGGTATTCACATACAGAAGACAAAAATCATATTATGCTAATACTATGTGTATAAAAATTATTTTGTTACACTCTGCCCTTTCTAAAATAAGTAAATACTTCACAAGAAGATCATGCACTGATGAATAGAATATTAAAGGAATGTGAATGTCTACCATTGAACATCATGACAAGAACTGGACACAGCTGAATTATGGCTCCACTTGAGAGAGAACAATGGTGGTTCAATGAATCACCTCATAAATCTTGTGTGGGATGCTTGTCCTCATGCCCAGCTCAAAGCAAACCAAGTTTTAATTAAAGACAAACACATCTACCTTTGAAAGAGCTTGCTTCATCTTCCAAAGGTCCGCTATACAGGTTTGAAAAGATGGCTAAACTTTGGGTTTTTTTTTTTCATCTCCTCTGAAATGGAACCATGAAGCTACAGCAGAAATTAACCTAATTATTTATTCTAATGAACATTATGGATAGGTTATAAATCCTCTTCCTTCACTGCTAAAGTAACTAAAGAAATTATTCTCCTCTGACAAAAAATGTAATCTTAAGGCTATTTCCTCCTAGAAAAATATCATTTTCAAAGAGAATATATCAAGCAATGGCTCATTTTGTGACACAGAAACACTGAGGCACAAAGTATGTGCATTTTGCATGTGTACACATGGTTCATACTGTTTAGTGCATGCCCTTATGACTTTATTTTTCTGAACATATCAATTTATTTCATTTTCAATAATGTACATAATCTAGATTCAATTTGGTGACTGTAAAACAAAGAATGCTTGCATACAATTTCTTTTTGCAAATTTTGCGAGAGCCAAATTTTGCAAAATTACAATGCACACAAAAGTTCTTGTCAAACTGTATGCATTATTAAGCATTTGATGTTCATATTTTGAAAATGGTTTCATAGAATGAGAAATAATCGTGTTCAGTACATGAGAGAAAGATGTAAAACAAAAATGCATAAGTAGTCAATCTTATTTCCTCTAAAAATAAATCAAGTTCATAAAAATTCAAAGCCATCACAATGCCTCACATAAAATTCTTGGACATGCACACCAAATATTGCAAGCAAACTTCATAATATAATGTATTCCTTTTAAACACAAAGAAAAAGAAAAAAATCAATACAGCAAGTGTGTACTCAATGTTATGTGTACACTGTCCGAATTTAAGGAAGATCTAATGTACAACGGATTTACAAAACCCAATATCATCTAAATGCATACTCTGCTCAGTAAGTACTCCTGCTGTAGTACAACTACAGAGTCCTTCTTGCACACAAGGCTTGTTCTTCCCACAGCTACTTCAACATTCCTAGCAGGACACCAATTTGCAGGTACTGGAATGCACTAGCAAATGTAACTCAAATTGCCCTGACAAATAACGCCCCTACCTCATCACATAAATCACTTGGTAGTGGATCAGTAAGGTTCCATCCAAACATCCAGCAAGAGAAGTGAGGGCAGGAGTAGATTGAAGACAAAAGCCACCACTAATAGTTCAGTCCCATTGGAGATACAAGATTCCAGCGTCAGTGTACGCCAGAAAATGTAAATTGCAAAGATAATAAAACAAGCAGGAAATGAAAGCACACTGCCTTGGCAGAGATATGGGACAGCGAAGGGTGCCCTTTTCTGGAAATCTTCTGGCAGATGTAATCAAATGGAGACAATCTGCGGAGAAGTTAATAGAAATCAATCAAGGAGAGCTTTAGTCTTCTCCTCATTAGATGTAGATCTGTTTATGCAAGACGCTGGGCCCGGAGTTCTTGAGTGGATTTTGGAAAGTATCTTTGGATATGACACACATGGACTTGCAGTTTATCAATGCCTTGAATAGCTATTCATACTTCTGTAACCAAGAAATGTATAATTTCTCTAGTGGCTCTCAGTGCAAGGTATCTGTTTAATGTTTCCTTTCAACTAATCTTTTTAAAAATAGGGAAACTGTCCACATAAAACTGTCCACAGAAAGCAGAGCAGCCAATCAGCATACTGCAGTACAATGTAGATGCGATCTACACACTGGTCCATGAGGCTAATACTGATAGCACTTTACACATGCTATCAAGGAAACAAACAATGATAGATTGCTTGTATTTTATGATGCACTATCATGAATGTTGTCACAGTATACATGTACCACATCATTTGTTCATGTCATTGTTTTCAATATCATCAACATGATAGCAATGTTATGTTTGGTAACATAATGCTATGGGTAAACAGGATTTCATTGATGAGGGATATAATAACAGAATAGCCTTATATGAAACACAGATAGTCTGGTGTTACAGTTTTGTGGTATTGAACTACACACTGATGACATGCATACAGTCAGCTACATGAAGTGGGACTCTACCTACAATGTATAAGTCGTTTTCTGCCCTTATGCCCATCCCTCCAGGTGATTTCATTGATATCCATCTACATAGGCCTACCTTTTCCTGTAAGGCTGCTAATAGTCATAGAAGCAAACTAATATACAGATGTGTAGGTAAAAACATCATCTTGGTAAGTAATGTCATTTGTGAGCTCTTGCTTGTTCATGTATAAATCAGCAGGGGGCAACAATTTAAAATTTCAGTGTAATCTCATTGGTAAGTTATCACTGGGAACATAAATGACTCCTAATTCATATTTCAAAAACTTTGGTCTCCAGTTCACTTGTGCTCTCTTGTCTATCTGTGATATAAATTAACTGCTGTAGTACGTACAGATACAGTGCTGCTAGCTAGCAGTAAATTGTAACAGTTCAAGTGTGTGTGCGCAGCTGTGATGTGTGCAAATGAACAACATGAACAATGCGAAACACAAAACGCAATGGGGGTAAAAGACCATATATTCACGTAATACAGGATATAGGCCCTATATTGCATAGTTGATTGACCGATCAGATTACAGAATTCACCATCACTAAAAGGTACAAGTGTAAGTGCCTATACACTGTAGGTCTACTGCATTCTTCTAAAACTGACATTTATAACTTTTATCTTGAATATAGATTATACTTGCAGTGAGTCATGGAAAAAAATGATATGAACAGGAGTGGACTAAACTTATTCACAATTTCTAATGCTGCTATAAGTACAACATTTAAGAAAGAAGTGTTGAATGGAGAAAATATAAAAACAAATCACAGTTAGTGCAGATTTATCCAGAAATTGGTCAAATATTGCCAGATTTTCATATGCACCACAATTACACTGAGCTACACCATCTAAATAGGCCTAATTCCCCTACTGCATGTTATGTGTGCATTGTGTTATATGTGTGTTACACACTGTATGTGTAATACCTTGTTAAAACTGTCCATAGATCCATCATGATACATTTCCTCAAAGAGGTATCAATCAAATTTTAACAGTTTTCATAGTAATGATGATGTGGAAGTACATCTTTATCTTAACATATTGATACTCGAAGCATACAGAAAATATACAAACTCTGTACAGTACAACATACAAATCATCAAACACTTTCAAAGCATGCACACCATTGACATACAATGCACTGTAAATATCATTTGTGCTTGAGTTAATGTAGACTACAGAAACGCATGTATTGTAAACAGTGTAAAACAATATCATGGTAACTTTTTATGAGTATACTCTGAAATACATTTCAGAGGATAAACACATTCATTTGTGTAAATTGTTTATTCAGTGATAGAGAATGAAATTCATATTTCCTAATATTGCCACTAAGCACCAGAATTTGGTTACACATTGTATTTAACATTAATTACTTAATGAGTGAATGATTACTATCTTATCTGAGTTTTGCATTTGACTGTACCACCTATGGGATATGACCATCTGCTCCATTCCTATCTCTCTGTGAGGGTAAGAAACAAACATCAATATCCAAATATCTTATCTTTACTTACACACAAAGGACACTGATAGCATGGGGACTAATTGGCTGGTAAATAAGGGCACAGAAAAGTCATTATCAGTATATAAAAAAAAAGTATGAAATCTGGCTTTAAAATTTTAATTCCTTCTCTTCACCGTCAGGAATGAATGACGTAAATGGTTGTGACTGTGTAATCAACACAGTCTATACACATTAACGTACTACACAGCCACATGAGCTTAGCCTCAGTGCAATAAAATCACTACAGAACTCTGGCAACGCACAGCACAAGCACACTATCTACTGTTGAGTTACATATTCTCTTGTAATAATGGGCTTTACTAATATCAGTAAATTAATGTCTCAATCTGACAAAGCCTTACCTTTGAAGTGATATGAACCATTTTTGAATTATCAATAATATAAATCCGTAAAGAGCTTGAATTTAGTCCGACATTAAAGATCCAACAGGACGAGAGATCCACAATGCAATGCAACACTCAGTGAAACAGGAACGCGATAGAGAAAAGCGTTATTTCCTGATTGTACCACGTAAAAAAAAAAAGTTTTGACTCAGCGTTGATAGGGCAGACAATGAGTTATATCCTTTCCGAGGCTAAATATGCATGAGAGGAAGAAGGCGCGTGGGGAGCAAACCCCCGAGAGTTGTATGAAACCGGAGTAAGATGGGGGATAGGAGCAGAAGTCGCAAGGAGTAATGGGGGCTGCTTGGACCGTCATGTGAACTACAGCCATGCCGCCTTAGCTCCCTCATGAGTCATATCAGATTCTTACTACACTAGCACTCTCAGGACAAGATTTTGTGTCGGATGTTGTGATTGGCTGTTTGCATCCACTACTGAGACACACACACAAACAACAGCACATCTACATAACTTCATAGCTCACACACGTGGGACTGAAGGAAACAGACACTCAGCCAGTCTTATCTGTTTTTGCAGTCTAAGCAGGCATTTGTCTCTAGCTCACTGGTCAAAAACTGGTCATGGCACGTGGACACTCTTCCCACACAAACTCTTGATTTCAGTGTCTTTCATTTTATTTTAGTTCACTCTTGTCATACCCAATCACGGGCCTATTTATAACAAGACCTGCTCCAGAATGTAGGATTAATCCCCATTTATCTTAATTTTACAAAGAGAGTAGATTCAGAGCTGATATCAGCTTGAGCTCATTTATAGCTCACAGCAATCTCTAGTAAATCTGACAAATATAAACCAAATATTACACCTCGAGATAAAATAATTGTCATGAAATTAGCATGCACTATATTTGACATCATACCGTATATCTTCTGCCTAGCTATCAGTTATGATTCCATATCATCCCCCTCTACCTGGTATAGGTGCCAAGTTATAGAGACATGATACTCAATGTGGTAGACAAATGAATTATACACGAAAGTCCCTTGAAAAATTTGATCCCTTGAAAAAGAGAGATGAAAAGCATTCAAACAGAACATCAGGTAATTTAGGATCTTCAATATAAGCTTCATTTGTCTGTCATTTGAGGATAATCATCTTCATAATAGCATGTATATGCCAAGTTCTGATGAAAAATGTACAATGGAATTAGGGGCTTTAGCTAAAATCTGATTTTCTACCTACAGTGTATGCTTCAATATTGCATTACTGTGCTACTTGACAACTACTCTTTTGTCTTTTTAAAACCAATCAATCTTTCATCATCTGGAGAAATAAAAACATTCTTTTGCAGACTTGTTGTACGAGCTGCATTCCATATGTCCTATTCCTACAAAGAGACTAAATCCATACCATTCAAACATCAGTTAAAAGTGGGTCTAACAATATAGTGCTTGTTTGCATATCGGAGACATCACTCCACCAATTCTGAATGAGTGTATTTTATACTTTCAAGGGTAAAAACTTGTCTAAGCATGTCTTTACAAGTTTATAAGTTCCAACATTCTGTTAGAAAATGCTCACACATGACTAATAGTCATATACTTGAAATCTTTTGTACTTTAAACCTCTTACTTTCTTCAGTCTATTATTCTCATGTGCAGAAGGTACTAAAAATACTACTGAATTTTATGGAAGTTTAGATTTCACACTCTAGGCCATACAGAAGCCTGTGTCATAAAAACCAATCACCATTTTATCTTTGTGATGCAATCAACAATCATCCCCCGATGGTTTACTTCCCTATACACTGAAAAGCATCTACAATACTTCCTGGTCAACCTGTCACCACTCATTACAGCCTAACAGTTTGTTTGAATTTGGTTCTGTAATACCATATGAAGCTATTCATATTTAAATACATTGTATGTATATATAATTATGTGTGTATTTTATACCAATAAAAAACACAGACAACAAAAAATACACATACATACGAAATATATAAAGACACATAAACTATATCGGATATCCATATGAAATTTTAAAAAAAAATTCAGAGAACCACCACTTATGCATACTACAACATCCCTACTACATCACAAATGGATTTAAGTACAAATACTCTTTATTAATTGTTACTACATCCAATGTGCATTTAAGCAATTAAAATGTACATAATCCATGGATAAAATTCAAACTACTGTACCTTGTGAATTTAGGCCACTATCCTCCAAATATGTATTAGTACACTGTATAATATCATGAGTTCAATGTGTAATGCTCCAACAAGCAAATGATCCATGAGTTCTTACCCATATATACGTGTAATCTTTGTACTTTGCTGTAACTTGTCTGTTATGTGCTTTACATGCATTTGGAACATGCTACATATGGCTAAATTAAGTTTATCCTGGTAATACTGTTTTTTTCTTAACACACAGGAAATCAGCACACCAGTATGCACTCCTTGGCAAACGGCAGGAGAAAAGCTAGCACAGACTGAAGTCACATGTGAAAGTGATTGACCCCAGTAACCCAGGGTCAGCCCTTCTCTCTGTCATGGAAAGAATATCAAGTTTTATCTTCCTGCTGCAGGACAAGCAAAAGATTATCATAATACTCCCTTGGGTATGATAAGCGACATTACAACATGAGCCATCCACTGCTTCATGTATTAACCCTTTCCACACAAACCCTATGAGTGTGTTTTGAGTGTGAGTTTTTGCCTCATAATTTATTTTATTTTATTTCATTTTTTTAACAATCTTGCCCCATTCCCTGGCAAATAAACAGTGTTTTTTTTTTCTTTAACATGTCAATACCAAGAATAATATCATTCTATTTCTTCATCTTCTGCAAGTTTCCTTCATACCTGGATAAAACAACACAGTGGAACAATCATCCACAAGCACTTTATTTGCAGGAAATATTGTTAAGATTAATAATATACAACTTCATCATATGGAAAAAAAAATATTTTGAATAATGGCAATCCCACTGCATACAACATTCAACCGAACAAAAAAAACAAAAACAAAAAAATCACAAATACTCATCTCACTGTCCTGATGAAAGAAAATCATACTATTATCTTACAGACTCTTCAGAGGCACCCAGGGAATTGTAATTTTCACTTTTCCATCAATATTGTTTTACTGGCGTAAGTTCAAAATGTTTGGATTCTCTCTCAGTGACCAAAGTCCTAATGCAAGGTTCATATCATGATCGGGAATAATGTAGATTTCATCTCAATTCACTTTCCCATGGCATCAAAAAAGAGAGAGAAATAAAGCCATACTCTATGCATAACTGATAAACACATACATTTTCCCCTGTTGCCTAACATCTGTTTAGCACATTACGTCGCCTTTCAAGGCTTGGGGTGCAAACTCCTACTAGCCAATCACAAGCTTTGTTACATTGCTCGATCATAGTGTGTCATCGGAAAGAGTCTGCTGGTAGCCAGCAACTTTCCGTCATTTCAGTTTGGTAACCATGGCTACAGTTAATCTAGTTGCCATCGCTCTTTTTAGTGTGTGTGATATGCACAGTACTTGTACAATATGCACTGTACATGTACACAATTATAGGTTGTGCAAGGTGCATGTACACATATCGAAAATGAAACTAGCCGTATGTGAGTCTGTACAACAAACTTTGTCAGCATGAGTACTAACTTTAATGAACACACAAGATGAAGGGGAGAAGTAAAAATAAGTGGTCAAGAAGAGACCAGACTTCAGAATTCAAATCTCGGCATGATACAAAAATTATGAATACTTTATGTAAGTAACATTAGCAGGGATATGATTTACAAGGCTGTATGAATTATAGTTTTTTTTTTTTAAATTATGACTCAATGTAGGTCTGACAGTTTGGAAGAAAATCATAAAATGACTGCCACAATCCTTACTCTTTAGGTGCAAGGTATATCACTGCAGTTATAACCACAAGATTTCAATAAAAAATTCCCAATTGGTCAAAATTTCTTGCAAATATCAAAACAGTCCTATCAGATCCAATTATATAACTTAAGAAGGAGCTATTTGCAAATATTACACACTGCTACATTGTGAAGTTATCCCTCAATGCCTATTGTAAGCTTGTCATTATTTCCATATCAGTTTAAAATGTTTAGCCTTGGGCTACCTGATAAGTATGCCTTGTATATAGGCAGAACAGTATATGTGCAGAAGACTGAATGAAGCTTGAGCTACATCATTGTATAGACACCTTACGGCAGTTTCCACAAAGCTCTTCCCTGCATACACGCAAGGGCAATGGTTTTGTACATGTATGTTATGTTATGTATCTGGAGCACTTTCAATGAAACAAGACACTAAAATATCTCATGGGTTAATCAAATGCCAGTATAATAGGCTATTAGATAACTATATTGGCATGACAATGGATATTTGTGATGTTCTACCAAGGGACATTTTTGCTATAAACATATCATACCAGAACCACAGTATTTTTTTAGTGTAATTCATAGGAAGAATTTAAGCTGCTCCTAAAACACCTGCATGCTGCAAAATGGCCACCATGGAAACTTAAAGGTTATTATTTGTTGCTCTTTAAAGTACTTTGACAAATCTATACTGCCACAACACCTGATGACTTTTGTAATTACTCATGAAAATAAACATGAATGTTCTAACCTTTAATAAATTGCTAGTTTTGGGAGGTTTGAAGCTCCTCAAGAGCATTAATTTAGTTGCCACCTCTACCACTCATTATTTATATAATGTACACAACAGAATAGTAGCACAAACAAGGACTTCTTCTCATTCTTTTTTTTATTCCTTCCATTCATTATTTCTGAATGTTTGTGTGTATGTTTAAGTGTGTGTAAATCATTATCCAATCTGCAGCACTATTTCATGTTTCAAGTATCATTCTTGGAATTGCACACAGACAAAGAAAAAAAATATTAGCCCTCAATACACATTTTGGTTAGTAAATGAATTGCACTGCAGTACGGCACTATGCTCACACCTACTGTAAAGTTCCGTGTATAAGACGCACTTTTTTTCCATTGGAAAATATGAAAAATCGGGGGTGCGTCTTATACACGGGTACAGTCAAATCACGGAAAAAAATCTGTCACGTACACCCAATTTTTTTAAGGTCAACTTGGGGCCATTTACGCCCATCGACATCCGGAGGGTAAGCAATCATTAAAACGTACGGATAAACGAGCGATGTATCAATCTGGACACACACAACAGCTGTAAATATGGGATAAACTTACATTGGCCTTGTGTAGTAACGATGTTTCAATCTGGCCATAGACAACAGCTGTAAATACGCGATGTATCATTAAAACTTACCGATGTATATCGGTCTACCAAGCTACCAACAGCCAACCTAGTAGCTGTAAATACGCGATGTACAGGTATCATTACTAAATTACCGATACTGTAAAACTTTATCAATGTACTAGTATCAATCTGGCCATAGACAAAGGCTGTAAAATACGGAGTAGGATTGACCCTATGTCACCGCTAAATGTGAACGATGTGCCAAGCATGTACTATAGTATGCATATCCATGGCGTTCGTTTGCTCTTCACATAGCCATTTGCAAAGGTAGCTCATAGCGGAGGCTCTCGCAATGGACTCGCGTGCACACAGCGATCGGATCGGAGCGCGCTTGCCTGTTGCGCGCTGCGGGTGCAAGTCCATTACATTGCTGTCTGTGTGCGTGTGCTGATAGCGAGCTGCCTTATTGCAAAAGGCTAGCACTACATACAAGCATGGTACAAGAGACACATGTGTTACTGGTAATCCGAGGCGAAACAACAGTGAGTGTACCGTACGCACCGTACGTCTCGGCGTATGATCCCTCTAACATTGTGCTTCCAGTCTGGCACGCGCCAATATGCGAGTATGATAGCAAAGATCGTACCGTACACTCTGAGTACGATCTTTGATGATACCGTACCCTTGTACCCCACGATAGAAAGGCAAAACAATACCAAGTGAGTACCAAGACAAGTCTCACATTTTGCGTCTTCCATATTTTGCTGATGTCCGATGAATTCCGTGAAAAGAAAGTTTAAAAGGAAACAAAAATTGAGCAAATACATGCTGCATTCTAGGGAAATTTTGAGCTGATGACACACAATATTTGCGTGGAAATTTGCGTGTGTGTGTTTTTTATTTTTTATTTCAGGTCCGAAAGTAGGGGTGCGTCTTATACACGGGTGCATCTTATACACGGAACTTCACGCCAGTTTAAAACTTTTTAAAGAAAATGTCAGTAGTTTACAGAATACAGTGTATATACAATAAAAGAACCTATTTTGACTTCAATACTGTCCTTTTTAAAACAGTCACATCCTCTTAAATGAGAATGGAATGCACTAAGAATATCATTGAAGTCAAATGTGTTCATAAAATGTGTTGTTACAAAATGATGCACAAGTAATACATTGTATTGTATTATTTCTTAAGTGATATGCATGGTACTCTCAGTAAAAATTCTTCGTTAAACGTCAACTTAATTAATCAAAAGAGTTCAAATGCATCAGTTTGTATTCTTAGCTGCCACATTTTTTTTTTCAAAGAAATATGGACTAATCAAGGACGTGTAGTCATAAGATACAAACTTCACTCACTCACTTAGGATTCATCTTGTTACTCCTTCAAGGCACTCACAAGTCTCCTATCTCTTCCTTCTCTTTTTCTCTGTTTGCCTTCCCCATCAATACTCTATCAAGCCTGACCTCAATTGAAGGACAGCCATTAATAAAAGATTAAACAATATGCAAACAAAAATCTATAACTACATTCAAATCTCACAAAACTCACCCTGTACCCACATCAAATGTTGTAACTAGTCTGTTCTACCCAGACCTTTCACTTGAAATATTCATTTGCTCTTTCTATGACTGGACTGAGAAATCAAATACATTACTGTTCTTTAAAGGAGGCACTGACAAAGGGCAGCTCGAGTAGTGGGAGAGAGAGTGGGCATTCTATGCAAGATTGCAGTAAAGGCAATGAGTAAATTTCAAGAGGGTCTATTCTAGAAAGACCAGCTGATAGCAAGGAGTAAATACAGCCAAGCATGGAGCGATAGAAGACGACGACGTCCCAGTGGCTTGTGGTGCATGGCGATGCCTACCCCTCCCGTAATTGCTATGCTGATGACGGAGGAGCATGCTCCCATTCTCCCTGCAAGGCCCGAGGCAAGTCACGGACAAATTTGACAACTCTGTTTGTCCCTACACTCCTCATCAAACACAATCTGACAATCGTGTCCTAACCCCGCACAAAAAAAAAGAAAAAATAAAGAAACCACAGTATTAAGGGTATGCACCATTCTCAGCAAAGAGATGGGAACATGACATGGACAATCTGCAACCATGATGGTGAAAAACTGAAGAAAAAAAAGGGGGCGGCTAGTTTCAATAGCTGGTAATCTATCAGACAAACTGTGTAAATCTTAGCCTTTCACCTCTCCATGATACCATCATGACAAACCTTGAGAGGGAAAAGTGTGATTGAAATTTGATGGGGTGTGTCGCCACGACGACCAGCCAGCATTCTCCAGTTGCTAAGGACAACTCATGATGGGTATGAAAATCTGTTGACACTGGAGTGATGGCCTATCAAAGTCCACAGTCTGTATCTCTCCAGAATCCCTCTTTCTTCCAATGTCTCTTTACCAAGATAACACAGGACTTGAAGGTCAGCTTGCAAGAGAAAGTCAACATGATCACTGCAACAGGAAATTTCCTCATCCTCCATTCTTGTTCTCAGGCTCTCTTTGGCTGCAGGATAATGTATTGCAGTAAATGTGAAGATGACAGAAATTTGTACTATCGAAAATAATCACTTTCATAATGGGCTCTTCTCATCCACATGCTCTGGCTGGGAAAATGGGCAACATTCCCTTGACCACATTCACACATTCAACTCAGTCTATCTCTCTAATATACATGTACATGTAAATCGAGATTCCATTCATCTGGATAATTCATCCAATTTCTCTGATGTGAATGATATTTCATTAAAATCAAACTCTGTACACATATTCAGCACAGTACATAGCCATCATGTTACGCAAATTCTACTAACATCTTAAGAACATTATAATTTCCGTGCAGTTAAAAAAAAAAAAAAATTAAAATAATAATAATAGTGATAAAAATATGTGAAACATTTGTGCCTTTCATTTACTAAAACATGTTTGTACTCCTGTCTTTTGTCATATTAAATGGAAATTATAAATATGCATGTATGCAGGGTGCTTGACCAAATCAGTACCCAGATCTATAGTGTTATGCGGTATACAACAATTTGCCTGCAGAGAAATAACACTTTTGAAATTATTAGTGGAAAAGTGAGCAAAGAAAATGGGATTCCCATTTTCTTTGCTCACTTTTCCACTAATAATTTATATTCTTTCTGGTCAGTTTATTCTGTCTTTATTTGTTACTTTTGAAATTACTTACTTCTGGAATCATAATGGCCAGAACAAGCCTAATCACTGACAGCTATGTCCACTCACAGTGTGTGCAGAGAATGTATTCTTTTATCTACCCAGTCTACCCAATGGCTGGCTCTCAAGGTATGATGAATGAGGGAGATGAAGTGAGAATGAGGAAGAGGAGGAAAAGAAGAGACTTTGGGAGAGAAGAGAGAAGCAGAAGTATTGACCAGTGTGTGAAGCAGTGCTCTGTTGACCCAGTAAGGTGATAGGACCACTAAGAAGCACTGAATTGCAGGCATATGAACTGACAACACACATATTCAATGCAGTTATTGCAGTTTGCTCAAAGTACATTGCTACTTGACAACATGAGACACACAAAGTATTGATGTCTGCACACTCACTTTAAATAAATGAAAGTTATACCAGTTATCAGCTTTATTCATATAAGTTCTGAAATTTCAAGGTCAGTCCAGACCTTAAACTATGATATATCATGACAGAATTTTGGAATCTATCTAAATTATTCTATCCATGTTAATAAACTGGAATACATTTCATCTACATGTTAACACAACAATATCAGATAAAGAAAAAAAAAACATTGGTTGCAAACCGCTATCTTGATCAGAAACTATTAGCTTTGTGAGCACACGGTCATTCTGGCAGCAATATAGGCCTGAACATAACTTATATAATATAGAAAGTGACAAATGTTGGTTCAGTATCACACACATCAATACTGAATCAGCAAAGCTCATAATGAACGAAAAATTCTCCAAGGTATTATCTCCATGAATGATCACACAGGATATTCAAACACACACAGATAGCAATGCAACACCTTTTCACAGCACTACATTACAACATTCTACTACCTGAATATCAAGCTGCCTCCTTCCATTCTAAGTCTTCTTTGGCGAGTCTTTCAGCTGTCATAAAAACATCTCATAGACCCTTTAATTAACAGGGAGAGAGGAGACACAAGATCATCAGCTGCGAAGCACTATCCGACAAGAGAAGAAAGCTGTTTGCTCAAGTGCAACTTCTCATGCAATACATCACAGCCATATGCACATCGCATCTCGACCCTTCCAACGTCGAACGATAATCTTGGGTCTTCATCAAGCAAAGAGCTACCGCACTACTCGGGAGATGTTCAAGGAGGAGAGAGAGAGGCTGACGGAGAAAGAAGATGGGGCAAGCGAGCTAGCGAGCAAAGCTGGAGGATGAGATGATGCTGCCTAGATGACGACGCAATGCCAGTTGTCATGACTACGCATCCAACAGGGAAGAGAAGGAGAGGGGAGAAGAGTGATTCACCTCTGGAGCCAGGCAGCAGAGGCTGCACAAAATGAGCATGCACGAAGGAAGCTCTTCCCCCGAGATGTAGCCGAGCGAAGGAAAAAAAAAAAAAAGATAATGGGAACAGCAGGCTCCATGTTGACGCTGGTTGATGATGTCTGGCCATTTCTCTCTATGTGTATGTGTGTGTGTGTGGGGGGGGGGGGGGAGGATCTCTACATGGGATAGGTCAGGGATGTGTAGTCTAGAATCATACTGGGGAAACACTGATGGACACAGGAGAAAGAACCTTGTACATTGACAACTTTCTGCAGAAATGAAAGATATCATAACTCTTTCCATACACAAGGCAGGTACTTTAAGAACTTGACAAGTTAAAATGGAAGGTAACCAAAGTGTAGCTTTAGTGAATTGTGGCTTCAGAACTCATACTTGCTAACATGAAATACCATGTACGTGATACACAAAATTTTTACACAGAAAAGCTCTGATACTGGTGATAAGAACTGCTAAATATCCATAGCAACATTAGATCGATCAGGTTATACAGAGAGTAAAATCATCATAATATACTAGCAAGTATGCATAACTACATGTCTATATCTCACAAAGATAGCAAAATGTTTTTCATCAATTTCCTCCTTATAAGTTTACAACTTCAGCTTGAGAAGGCATTGATGATGTATGTGTCAATGCAATATTCGGCAAGATAATCAGTTATCAAACTAGGTCAATCATTTAAATTATATATAGATTAAATGTATTTGCCCCCTTGACTTGTACTGGTAAACATTTTGTCTTTGCACTGCACAAAAAGGTAGACCTTGATTACTTTTGTTGTTCCAAAAGAAGCATACAATATTGTAGATAGAAGATTTGATGTACATCATCCTGTATAATAAGAAATTTAGCACTGTAATGATCTGATTTTTTTTTCCCCTAGAAGGAAGAATTCCATCCCCTCAGTCACTCCTTTCAGACTCCTTCTGAAGCTGGACTTGGAATGGACTCTACATGAAGTGTGTGAGGGACGGGAATGTACACAGAGAAGGTATTTGTGCAGCTGGCACACTGAATAAACGTAGTGATGGGGAAATGAGCCTATCCCATGCTACATCTCACACAGAGTTCACAGTTTCATATTCTCCTCAGGTGACAATGCAGTCAGTTAGGAGGAATGATGACATGGATGAAGGGATGTCTGTACACAACCATCTTGTCAGGATGCTTACCAACATAACTGTCATAATGTCACTATCCCTTTAATAAGCCTCCAGTGCCTTGGCTCCACTTCTTTTCTGCCTCTTTCACTCCATTTATTTCCAAAGCAAGCAAGGCAAAATTGCCACTGTATACTTCCATGTGAGACATACATCATAACAATATAATTATGCAGTGTAAAAAATGAAACATTTCATACCAATCTTTCATTCAAAATGTGAGGTTTTCAGGCTAAATGTAAAAATCGATCCCTCCATGGTAGCTTTTCTATGTAGTATGGCAATTTTGTACTGCCATAACTATATGTTTGTTGTTGTTTTTTTATTGTTGTTGTTGTATTTTCAAAATGTTCTTCTGTTACACAAAACTTTGTTTACCAGTAAATGTGACAATTCAAAGTTTCATTTCAAATGCCACTTCTCTGAGCAATTTGAAGTGTGTTAGCTGTTGTCATGGTGATTACTAACAGGAAATCACTTTGTTATCATCCCTGGGCAGGAAAGAATAACTTAAATCCGATGAAAAGCAGACTGGGATCAGTCAAACATTGCTTGGGTGGTCTCAAAAAGAAATACCAATACTGCAAAATGGATTGGTAGTTTTAATAAAACATTGCAAGAATTTCATTTTGCCTCTGACTGTTTACAAGGTAAATGCCTGTGATACAATCCTGAAACACAACAAAATGCTAAAAATGCATGCTTTGTACACTGTATGTGCTTGATTTTTCCATTGTTTACTTGTGTTTATAAAGAACTGTTTATATTTCATCTTATTTCACTGAATAATACCACAATGATTTTGGCATATTGGCCATTAACAGCATTTCATTTTGCTGCAACAAGCTGCAATTTCATTGTAATGTGATCTGTATATAAAGATTTTATTGCTATTTTCTCATAGCATTATCTTCAAGGATTTTTGTTTTCTTTTTGTATGATTTTCCTGGTTCCAAACATACAACATCTTCTGAAAACAAGATTTTCTAATGTGAGTATATCAGGCCAGATTTTGAATAAAAATGACCTTAAATTGTATTAAGGTTTTATCATAAACTCTTTCATTATTCAAAGCATCTACCGAAACACCAGCCATAATTCAATCTAGAGCTGCGGCTCTTCAACCACTCCCAAAATTAACAAGATTATGCCCCATCTGCTTGGTCTTTGTGTGTGCGTATATAGTTAAGACACTCCCCTCATTGGCCTGCATTCTCAGTGTTACATTTCCTGGCTTCTAGCTAGGTCTCAGTTTGATATGAATTCCTTTTCTTGAGATTGAGAGTAAGAACAGAGTTGCTCATCTCCAGAACAAGTCTGTATGTATTAAATGAACACATAACCTGACAAGTGAAAGACTATCATTACAGCAAATAATGTGATATACACAGACACTCAAAATATGTCATATGGAGCATCATGGTGGCATCTTCAATTAACAACTTACAACAATATCTTGGAATATACATGATTCTTTCTTCTGACTGGAATGTACTAGAATAGAGAGTAACCAATGAGATGTACACCTTTCTATTAAAGATCCTTTGCTTGTTTTTTCTCTTTTGTTTGGCACTTTGTAAAGGTATATAGTTGTAATATGAATAAGTTGCAGGCCCTAGAATGCCACTAATATCCCCTGTACTGGTCAAAACATTTGAGTGAGCCTTCAGCCCCAACCCACTCCCCTAATACACTCCAGCTACGACTAACACACTAAGACAAACTTTGAAACATATCCTCATCCTTCTATAATCTCTCTTCCACATCATATTAGGCAACTTCTATTTAAATCCATCAATAAGAATTTGGGCTTTCAACTTTGCCCTGACCCTATAATGCCACTTCACACATCCACAGTGTCAAGTGTATCAAACACAGGCCACAATGGATTGATTCAGTACCAGTTCTGAACTTATGATATACCACAGGGATATACGACTTTTAACTGTATTTCTTCCTTTCCATTTACACTCACCTTTAATCTGCTAGTACTCCAGGATAAGCACAAGAACTAATACCAACAAGGCTTTTGGCGGCTCAACCTTTGGTGCTCTGTTTGCTTGAAACCAACAGCTGAAATTCTGAGGGCACTTCACTTTCCGCTCAATTGTCAGATTGGTGTCTTATTGTCACCCTCTCTGAAATGAAAGTAAACTTTGTCCCTATTCACAGGGTAACAGTGCCCACATGAAGGTATTCAATAAATAATGTGTTTGAAGGGAAAAGGAGTCTTTCTCAAGGCAAAGTGAACTTTCTTTCACTACTATCGACACAATGGACATCAGCCAATGTCATGCATAGTTGAAGTCAATACTGAGATTCTTTATTAAAACTCATTTTCAGTTGTCACACAATTCACATCCACTAGGAGCTCTAGAAAGCCTTGTCCGAACTTTACATCTAACCTGCATAAGTTGCCAAGATTTGAGAACAGGCTGCTAATTTGAGAAAAGACATGAATTCATCTGGTTCATAGCCCATGTGTTCACTCTGTTGAGATACTTTTCATACTTTGTATAACTGAGCTTTTAAGAAATGAAATCACTATGAGCATGTAATTATTGTAAAAGACCTACATAAATTACAGTTTGATAAACTTGTATTAGGAACAGGCACTACTACTGTATCATCATTTCACTTCAGATCTGTCATGCTGAGCAATGGTGATTTTACATGTACTTAATTTGCAGATCAGCAGCACAGGTGGAAATTCATGAGTTGGAACTGAGTTTGGTAAACACGATAGATCCAGGAACACCTAGTGACAAACCAAATACGAAAATATTCAAATCGTGAAAGAGAAGAATGACAAACTTGTTGCTAATACCTTAAAGCTTGCTCCTGGTATTTCAAGGTTGTTTGATTTTTTTTCTTCTCTAGAAAAGAAACGCACTTACAAATGTTGCTCATCAAAACTTCTTCAAATGCAGCAAATAGAGAAGAAAAAAAAAGCAACTACTAGCACACTTTAGTTTGATTATTCTAAATCTGTCTTTACCTAAAAGCTGCTTTGCAAGAGTTATTCCTTGACACCCATTAGCAGACACTCCCTAGACACCATGATGCTGGCATTAAAAATAGAGTCTTAAAAATGAGATTTCCATTAATACTGTGTCTATTTTTCAAGAAAACCCTGCAAAATATATATGGCTTGTCAACATAACTATCAAACATATGTTTCAATGAGGTAAAATGATTCTATTCATTGTCCTTTTTGTTATTACATGTAACTTGTCTATACATTGAGGTGAAGCTTTCAAAAGACATTCAATAGTTTTGTGAGCCATGGTTTATTCCATCATTTTTGGTATCACATGAACACTGACATTGCACATGGTCAAGTTCGAGGAATAGATGGCCAGAATATCAGTTATTTCTTGCCATACTTCAGGCATGTACGTAGGCCAAACATGCTACATCCAATGTTATGTTTATATTAATTATCACACCTTGCGTGCATCACTTACAATTGTATTTGTTCCACCCTTTAAAGGCCCTGTTTACCTTTGGGAACAGTGATTTACAGAATTTTCAAGTATGACATTTAATGTGCATGCATAGGTCTGTTGTGCCACAAAACATATCTTATAAATTTTTTACAATAAAGCCTAAAACATAAGGAGATAGATCTGTATTTTTTTCCAATAAACCGTAACTGTAGATGGTTTAGTCTGGAAACATTTTTATTACAACTATTGTTCACATTTTGTATATTTAACAATATTAATATTGATTTTACCAATTCAGATTTTTACAGTGATTTTTCTATCCCCAACTCACATTTTAGAACTATTTCAAAGCACTAATGCTTGGTTTTTGTTTCATCTGCAAATGGTAAACTATGCCTTTAAAAGACATACAGGCAATAAGACACTCACTGCAAAGTGTAGGTCAGTACTGACAATTTTCTGCTATTTGCACTCAGATTATCAAAGGTCTAGATCCCACATGACTCACAAATCTTCATGAGTAGTGAGTCACCATGGTGACCATACACATTTCCATGGCAACAACCATGACTAACTTCTTTGTGACAATTGAATTACACATTTACTCTCCACTTCACATTCGACTTGAGCCTAGTTCTGCTGATTCTTCACACAATTTTGTTGACAAATCTCTATTGTCCACAATAATTTCCTTTGCTCCCTAAACATGCCACCTGGAGACTGGACTGATAAAGAGTTTATATCATAACTTGTTTCTTTGATCACTACATATAAAATTTTGATCACAATAGTCTAAATTTCATCTGTTTTTCTTTTCTCTTTCTTTTTTGCAATTTACCAGCCTCCAAAGTTATAGAAATATACTAACACATTTATTTTAGCAAGAGATTCCTCCTACTACAACTGCAGGACCCTTCATTTAAACAAGCCCACTCTAATGTATGGGACAAGCAAATCAGCTATGCAAGACGTTCTAACAATGAATAAATTATGTTTCCCATTTTTCTTCCCTGTCTCTGCTCCAGCTAAAAGTACAGGTCACCTGACCTGCCCAGACCACAGAGCTGGGGGCAAATTGCATTATAAAATGCACACACAAATGTACACGCAGGTCTACACGCATGATACATCCAGATACATAGCCTCAAGCAACATCTTTTTCTTCTTTTTTTTCCTCGCCTCACTGTGTAGCTAGCTTCATAATCTCTCCTCCATACCTGGCTACAACTCATCTTGTGAAAGAAGATCTTTGTGCTACACCACACATGCACTGAAAGAAAGACACTGTGACTTTGTCATTTGAATTTTCACTACAAATCTAAGAAATAGATGTTATAACAGTTTTCTACATAATGAAATGAAGAAAATATATAAATGATCATAAAAAGTAATACTAAATAGTAATACAACAACCATATTAACTTATACTTCTATCATGATAACTTACTGTACAACTGCTATTCCAATTAAAACTACTACGTGTATATTTTTCCAAAACACATTTAATTTTTGTGAAAGTATCTTCACAACACGAATTGGGATATCTGTGACCTTTACATTAATAAAAAAGATAACAACAACCTTTGGACTGTGCACAAAAGGAGGATGGCACATAATATAGTAAAGAAATTCTGTTAGTACATGTATAGTGTGTACATGTCACAACAAGGAAGCAACCAGTAAATGTTCCATTCTACCACCATGGCAACTTTGGAAACAGCCAATTACTGTCTCCGCATCTATCATTAGCCCTGAATAATCACCTCATCCACTTTTGTTGGTCTCATTCATTTAGAGCATAAACAAAACTCAACCTGGTTTTGATACACCAACAAAATGAGAAAATATGCTTATTATACAAGAACCATTACAGAAAAATTACACATTGGAATGAACTAATGGATGTGGCATTAACTAAACCTAGAAAAGAAAAAAAAAATGAGGACGCTCTGGTTCATTAAGAGATCCCATATATGATTTATAGAAAGCTACCGGGGACCATGCGCAGCCTAGCAACCACATATTCACCATTAGCTGCCATTTCGTCTCTGCGTTAAGGTTCTATATTCCTTGCATTACTGATCAAGCATGGGTTGGGGACCGGGGTGAAGTGCAGTAAACTCTCATCATTTTTCCACCCAAGCTGGCGGCTGAACATTCATTGGAGGTACTGTACATTTGCCGAACTACATGTACATATTCATAAAATTCTAAGGATGAGCAAGCAGAAAGAGTGGCTATTGTAAAGTAGCATTTTGATCCTGGAAAGGGATTGAAGCTGAAAGTATAACATGACCACAGGCATGGGCTTCCAAAATTACTCTTTCCTTGTGTTTACTACTGATTTACAATCTGCTATTGATACAAAATTATAGCTTGGAACTATTTCAATGGTTTTCTTAATGAAAGACAATTGAAGACTTACATGTAAGGATGGAACTCTCTTCCTTGAAAACATCAGCATAAAATATTATCCCCATGAATTTTTTGATTTTTTTTTTTTATAGAGCACTAACAAAGCAATAAAAAGACAGTCAATAATTTGATTCATTCAATATGGCATCTTGGCTGAACTTGTCCTTTGTATTCCTTATTGAATCTTATTACCAGTTGTAAGATGTCTGTGTAGAACACATGTAAATGAAACCATATTTTGATCCCAGATTTTGCCAAAGGAAAATAGTTGAATCAGTTCAAGCCTTATGAAATGGAAGCTTTGATATTTGCCAGTAAATATCAAAGCTTCCATTAAATAGTAAATAAGTAAATAATTTTCTATATGCAGAAAAAGTGCAAATATTCTGTCAGCACTGACACACATTTATTTCCTCACTGGTTGGCATCCCACACTTTCATGTTAGAGTAGAAAGAAGCAGAATTCTCATACACCAGACCCCTTGCTGCCTTGACAAATTGCAGGGCAGACACACACCTCCTAAGGGTTAACAACATCATTACTGGTGTTGCCCTCAACAACCATGACCCTCTGCTTTGACACAAAAAAACTGGGATTTGTAAAAAGCAGGAAAAAGAGAAAAGTGATAACTGCTGGTATCCTGGTGGGGTAGGGCAGCACACTTTTCATCCGAGGCTGCAAGCCTGTTTTTATAACAAAATTGCTGGATGGAAAAATTGAAACTGTTTTCAACCCAGCACTGCACGATATTCTCTCACAGACACCCATCCACTCAAGATGCAAAAATATCTCTTGTTCAACTAACTTTAGATCTGATCATAAATATCCAGACATTATCAGTGTCATATGTTTTACATCATTTCTACTTACAGAAACTCCAAAGTCATTGCTTTGATCGTTTCTACAGTTTTTTTTTTTTACCTTATATTTTAGGCTGTGAGTCAATTTGTGCATGTTCTTGGGTCCAAGTCTAGATATACATGAGCAGAAGAGGAAGGGGATACAAACTATACACATTGTCATATGACAGAATTCCATGCAGTGATATGAACATATCTGGAAAGAGGAGACTAGAGTTAGGATAGACTCCACATGGAGCTGCTGGAGGTAGCTCATCCCAAATATGGACAAGCCATCCATGACGGTATATCATCTTCTGTGTACCCTAACAACGCTGTCAGGGCTGTGTTCACACTCCTCACACCAGTTTCAAACAACATGCTTTGCAGCATAGGATGCCATGGAGTCGGAAGGCTGTTTAGCTGGCCTGGATATATTATTTGACAATCCCAGTAATGAATTGTATTATACAGCTTTATCATTGATCTCTAGACACATAACTGAAGAATCTCGATTGGAATTGACCCTTTATATTTCGATGCATATAAGGTAGTCACTGAGGGGCACTACTTGTGGTTTTTGTACCCCAGAGGGCAGTGAATGAAGATCAATTCAATTGGACTGCCCATGTTTCCCCATGCTGACTGGGTCTTTAAAGGACAAGTTCACCTTCATAGACATGTGGGTTGAGTGAATGCAGCAATATTAGTAGAACACAGTAGCGAGAGTTTGAGGAAAATTGGACAATCCATTCAAAAGTTATGAATTTTTGAAGTTTCTGCTCAGTCATGGCTGGATGAAAAGACTACTATAGCTTGTGATGTCACAGTGTACAATGGTATAAAGAAAGAACAAGGAAAATTCACCATATTTCCATTTTCTTCGCATAACAAAAGAACACCCGACTTCTCTCTTTCAGAAGGCAGGGGGAATAATATTACCCTTAACATATGTCAGTAACAAGTCCAAGAATTGTGCACTTTATTGAAAAAGTAAAGTTTTGTGAAATTCTCGTTTTATTTTCCTTATATCGTTGTACGCATGTAACATCATACACTGTAGTAGTCTTCTCATCCAGCAGTGACTACGCAGATACTTAAAAAATTCATAACTTTCGAACGGATTGTCTGATTTTCCTCAAACTTTCACTGATGTGTTCTACTAATATTGCTACGTTCTCTCAACCCTTTATGTATATGAAGGTCGACTTGTCCTTTGATTCAATGGGATCACATCACATCAACTGTGAGTGTCCAAAGGAAGCAATCGCAAAATTTAAGAAGAGAGCAATTCCTTATGAGAAACAAAGTACATTAAAATTTAGAATTTCATATGAGACTAAACTTTGACTTTATTTTGTTTTTGTTGGTTAACATCTAGCTTTGTTGAGCATGAAATGTATTGTCACAAATGTACACACTAGTAGTTATGTACATGTATGATGTACTGCATGCATGGTTGTTTTAATGTGTATGTACACAGGTTGACCAGATCAGTGGAGAATTTTCTAGGTAGTATACAATGTAACTACAGTACATGCATGTGACAGGAAATACATTATAGCTCACTCAAACTAGAATGATTTCTCACCCAACCTAGAATGTTCTAGGAAGTACTTACATATTTGGCTGAGTGAGGCACTGTCCCTGTAGCCCAATGTGATTGGTAGTTATTTTTGGCAATGATGTTATGCACATAGTTAGGCAGAGAGTCATCCAGGATTCATGGAACTTGGACTTGCTAGTATGTTCAAATGTGTGACGCCAGGTTGGAGAAAATTACAGAATGTACCTTGGTACTAGAAAGGGGTGAATGGATATAAAAGCCAGAGAAATTCTGCAGTAGGCAGAGTACCCAACACCTCTGCTCTGAGAGTTACGTCACTTCTGGCTCTGAAGCGACTTGTTATAGTCAGGCCCGTGTTACCTGCTGACCTGTTATGCTTGTGGATATAAGGCCTGGGAGACATTTTGCCTGCAGAGAATTAATTTGCCTACATTGGAGATAGACTCCATATTTTAATGTCAACGGACATTCCTACGGCAAAGCTGTGACGGGCTAGATTCCTAGCTGGACAATATAAAGTGAATCATCATTCAACGCATCGATTGGACGTAGTCGTCATAACGTTTGATTCTGTACATTTCACTGTGGACCTATACCCTGGATCTATAACGTGGATTATTGCAACCAGTGCCTCTGGATTTACGTCGTAGGAATCATTCATCGGTGCATCGCGGATCATTCTTTTGTGCATCGAGCATCGTATCTGGACATTTCCACGGAATTACAGGGACCTTGTGATTTAAGGTTTGGCTGTAATGCATGTAAGTGATTCCCTTACTGATTTGTAATTGTTTCTTTTGATCATTATTGTACTGATGTGAAAACCGATTATGAGTCTGTACCCACAATATCGCTGTTAATAAACCGCCTGAACATTAGTTGATTGTTTCTTTTGTGCGATCATTCTCAGAAGGGCTTTTTACACTTGCGTTTCTTAACCCCGGACTTTCTCTGACCCAGGACTATCGTTAGTCCCGTACCAAGGCCCCCCTCCCTTAGCCCCACCGTTGGTCCGGGGCTAAGCAAAAATTTACAAGTGTAAAAAGCCCTAGAGTGACTTTGGTCGTAACAGTATACTAGACAGTGTGACCATGCTTGGGAGGTTATTTGATGTAAGAATGTAATATCCATCTGAACTGATTATACAGACAGGTGTGTTAAACAACTATGCATCTGATTTTCTTATATGGGTGTACATTGTACCCTCACAGGGTCAAACCTTTCACCCTTTTAAAACATCCAGTTCCTGACCCTCATCGCAGAGGTTACAAAAACACTACATTAAGTAACACATTGTCTCTAGAATGGATAAAAAGTTACTGCCATCATAAGGACATTATCTGCAATGATTTACCAGGGCTTAGTATAGAAGTAAGATGCTGAATTAGAAATGAAGAAATTAAAAGAGAATTTTGATTTTTCTTGTGAAGGATGTCCAAATAAAATGCCCCATTTATATTGATAAGGTTGTCTGGCAGCAATTTTGCACCAGTTAGATATAAAAGTCCATTGCCTCTAAAAGTACGGCCCAGTACTGTGCAGTTTTCTAATTGCCATTTAAGCAAAAGGCTACTTACTTCGTAGTACATGCACACTGTTAATTACTGGCTCAGAGGACGTAAATGGGAGTTGACAAAACATTAATTGAAGAATTTCCATGGACTGACTCATCTTGGTGTACACCCTTTTCCACCATGGTTAAGAAAAAAAAAAATCTTCATTTCCTCAGCTCCATAGATGACATAGCATCACACATGATGATTATGGTGGTCACTGATGCGATTGTGATTTTGTTTTGGAGCAAGCGAGGCCAAACGAAGGAGAGCAGAACACACTGGGCCCTCATATGAGGGAAGGGAGAGCCACACACATTAAGATGATGGTCAATATTAATCAGGGATGAAATTAATCCAAAGCGATGCCTGGAACTAGCAGGCCGTGTAATTGTCCTTGTGATGTGCGAATTCATCGATATCATTTTCATTTCAAATTTGATTGTGCTCTTCCCTGCCTGATTCATCTGATATTTTTCTGGATATACTGTATTTTCCCTTTTGTTTTTGAATGAACTAATGAGAAAAGAGGAAGAAAGTGCTTCAACACAACATGATTAAGATAAAGGCAGCAGCCTAGTGCTTTCTACATTGTATACCACATCTTTCCTACACGGTCAAATAATAGTCTAGAGTGCAGACCACAGCTAACATTGTGACATGCCTGAAGCTATCATGTTCTCCCACATAGTGTAAAGCCAGTTCTAAAAATTCAAGGCATGAAACTTTCAAAAATTGGAGCCAACAGCCTTTTTTTGTGGCACGAAAATTCTGCAAATTGCCAATGGCATTCAATTCATTGTGTAGACAAACAATTTTGCATCCATTTACTTTTCGTGCATCTTGGCTCCTCGCGAAATTCGTGAAAGTTTGATGCACGCAAACTGGCTTTACAGAACAAGGGACAGGAGGTCAGCATCTCCTGTCCAATAACTAATGCCAATTGTGATGAAATAACAAAGTTGTGTGTATCTATGTTTGTCATATGTACATTGATGAACGGGACTGACTAACTGATCTTTAAAACTGATTATAAATGGCTGATATATTTTGGTATGCAGACTATAGAATGATAATATCACATATCCAAACTTCATTACGTGCATTACAAGGAAGAAGCTCTGTCATGTCACATTGCACTCAACTTGTGAAACTAGAACACAGGAAACTGGCGAGTCAGCTTTCAGCAGCTTGAATATCACACCAGGAGCTTCACTTGCTGTTGTCATGGTGAGTAGACAATAATATACTCTTTTTCCATCACACCAGAATGTAGTGGAAATCTGAAGCATGCAGTATAATACATCTCTTGGCTCCCAGTATGTTATAGTATAGTAACCAGCAGTTCTCTCATCCAATACTTCTTTACACCAATGTGTCACAAGGTATGCTGACAGCAGCATTATAGATATGTTTCTAGAAACACAGTAAGTAATGCTGGTTTAGGAATCCCCCTTTCTGTTTCTGAATTTTTATCCCCAATATACTGTGTTTTACAGTAAGCTGTTACGTAGTGGCTAGGTCCCATACACACTGTACTGAACAGAAACCTGTTTCAAGTACATACTTGTAGTATGCTTGGGATCTGTTCTGGGACATAATCTCCATTAATAACTCACTCGATGAATTCCTACATGCATGCATTACATTCTATGTGTGGGAACCACCAACCATGCAGCTACCTGACACACCCCAGGACTAGACAGTGACGGGCTCCCCATGACGATGGCACAAGGAGAAATGCCTATGAAGCGCCCTCCCACTCAAGACGTGCAATGAAGCGAATCCCACAGCACAGTTAGCTTTGTCTATTATTCATTGAGTGAGCCAACGATAATTGCTGAAGCGTAAGGTAATTCTGATTTGGTTTTCGAGTATTATGGCAGGAATTCAATTAACAGGCATGCAGAGGCCCTTTCACAGCATACACCGTCTTGCGCCATATCAGGATTTTCTAAGTGAGGCGTCCTGGCTTATTATTCAAGTGTGTAAGACTTGGGCTGAACCCCAATATATCATGTTTAATGGTGCAGAAAAATTTGTCTACTATTTTTCCTTCCTATGCTATATTTAGAATTAGCTCCCTCCCCTTTAAAACCACTTCTCTGTCCATCTCCTTTGGAGAACATGATGAGAACTGAAAGTGGCTTTGGACATTTGAATGAATTAAAAAGTGCAGAGGAATTTATTTTAATGTTCAAAATTTTAGATTTAAATATTCACAGTTTACAGATATTACACTTTATATCCTGAGTCATTACATTGATAATGAGATGAATGAATCAAGAAAATGGTCCCAGAATCATCTAATTGAATACACTTTATTATTTTCATGAATAATATTTAATGCTTTGTTTTTTATTGTTTTCCCTTCAGTGAAATTTACCTATAAATAAGTCATCTATAGTTAATGCCTGTTTAAAGATAATATAAAGTTTTGGTACCTCAAAAGTTTCCCTGAATTTCCTTGTCTTAGTTTGTGTTTTAGGTTAAAGTACCTTTCATATAACTAACATTGTGAGACTAACTCGCCCCAAAGTGCTCTCATGTCTTTGTAATCATGCAATTAACTGCGACCAGCAGCCCCATACGCATAGCGTAATGGGGCTTTGCATTGTAGTATTCAGGATCATGAAAGATTTAGTATCGCGGGTAAATATCAACTTAAAATCCAAAAATTTCTTCAATTTGAAGACTTACCAATTAAGTTGAAGTATTGAAAACAGGCTTCGGGCAACGTTTGGTTCTACCAATAGTCCCTTTCTGTTCGAATTGATGACTGAATTTGACTCGGTCGAGAGGACCTTGGGAGAGCTACATACACTGAATACTACGGCCAGCGCATTGGCACACATCACATGCGCACAAATTTCAAATCCATGAACGGATAAGATGTTTGTGTGCGCGTGCGCTGGCCGTCAATTCAGTGTAGCTCTCCCAAGGTCCTCTCGACCGAGTCACATTCAGTCATCAATTCGAACAGAAAGGGACTATTGGCAAAACCAAATGTTGCCCAAAGCCTGTTTTCAATACTTCAACTTAACTGGTAAGTCTTCAAATTGAAGCAACTAGTCAATGTACCCGTGGAGTGCCAGAAATCCTCTATGGGTCTACGGAGGTCAAATAACTGTTTGCGCTACTCCTTGGTCTGATCTTGGCCAAACTTGCTCATCTTGTTATTTTTATTTGTTTTTTGAATAAAATTGAATTGAATTTAACTGGATTAAACTATTAAATAAAAATCACCTATGATGACCCATGATGATGAACTTGCTTGAAGCATAAGTAGGCGTACACCTGGGAATCCCCATATAAGTAGGCCCAGTGCCGTATATTAAGAGAGTCTGGCCAACTCGGTTTTTGGCTTATGTGTTTTGAAGCCTGTGATTGGTTAAAAGCTGGTCCCGTGATCTACAGACGCCATGTCGTTACTGAAGTGCGCTCATACGCAGTGCCCATTGTTATTGGTACCCCTTATTTGGCTTGGTTATTTTGTTACGTCTGAGCGTACACGCTAACCCTGTAACGCGTACATGTAATACGCGCGGTAACGACATGGACGCTAACCCTGTAACACGTAATACGCGGGTAACGACATGGCATCCAAATTAGCAGTTGGCCAGACTCTCTTTATATATGGCACTGAGTAGGCCTACATAGCACCCTCTATCGGGTGTCTGATTATATTTTGGGGAAATCCCATATAAGTAGGCCTACATGGCACCCTCTATCGGGTGTCTGATTGCAGCTGACGAAAATTAGAAGTTATTTGACCTTTGACCCCAGTGACCTTGACCTTTTCAAAAATGAACCCCTCAAGGGCAATTTCGCGGTCAACCTGCATCCACCCACTAAGTTTGATGGAGATCGGACCAAGGACCTGGGAGGAGTAGAATTACAAACAGACAGACAGACAGACAAACGTTGCTCAAATTATAGTATGATTTCTGGATTTTAAGTTGGTATTTACCCGCGATATTAAATCTGTCATGATGCTGAATGCTACAATGCGAAGCCCCATTTAGCTATGCGTACGGGGCTGCACGCTGCTGGTCGCAGTTGTCATGCAATAATGGTTTCGTACAATACGTGTACTACCTCGCTGCCATACGGCAGCGGCTCTGGTACAAAACCATTATTGCATGATTACTAAGACACGACAGCACTTTGGGACGAGTAAGTCTCACAGTGTTAGTTATATGAAAGGTACTTTAACCTGAAACACAAACTAAGACAAGGAAATTCAGGGAAACTTTTGAGGTACCCCGTAGCCAATAGGAAGCGCTGAAATGAGTCACGTGGGCTTTGATTACTTTAGTACCATTGCACTCAATCAGTTGTTACAAGTGCGTCGCGCGCTTCTATACGCGCTGTCAATATCTGTAAACAACTTCTAGTTCGGGCTGCGTATGCCGGCCGGCCTTTCTTTTGTGCATAGCATATTATGTGGCGTACGTATACAGTACTCGATACGTACAGTACTTACATGTGCGGGATTTCCGAGTGCGACGTGCTTGACTCGACTCTCTCGAGCGAGTGCTACATGTAGCTGACTGGACTATTGACCCACAAAGGTACGTGAAAATGCTGTTAGTTTTCGACCCATTTTATAAAACAAATGATGCACAGGATTATTTCGTGGCGTTAGAGGAGACGCAGGTCACTCTCGGGTATTTACAATGTAGTGCATGTTTCACAATTGTAAATACCCTCGAGTGTGCTACGCCTACACTAACGCACTCTATCCTGTGCATTATTTGTATAATATTATCTTTAATTATTCCCTCACAATAAATTTTCCCAAATGGGTTATACTTCAAACATAGTTGAGGCATCATATTCTCTTCTTCTTCTTCTTGCAAACCTGATTCTGATTTGGTGGCGACTACACAAAGGGATGTGGGCTGCAACATTAGCTAGCATTCCATGGCCTGTTTCAATGCCATATCTCCATTCTTTAGCCTGAGGCAAAGTCACCTTTGGAGACTGACTTGCTTCTCCATCACCATGGTTACCAATGTAAATTAAGCCACCACACTACAACAGAAAGACTTGTGGGTGAAACACCAAGCGTATTTGAGGACAAGAGAAAAATTATTTCACATCAATCGATTGCCATCATCATTCGGAGGCAAATCAGAGCTAAAGGCATGGGGCAAAGAGGGGCCCAAAACTGGGTGCACCTGCCTACATCAAAACACTCCTCTAGTTTCTCGGATAATACTCCCTAGCTCTTCTGAAATAGCGGGGAATCTTTCTTACCAGTCCATCATGTCCATCAAGCGAATTAAGTCTAGTGATGAATAATGTGGAGTCATTTTACATGATTTTACACTGCTCAACAATTGTTTCACCTTTGAAGACAAGTAATTTTCTGTTAAAATGAGTACAACGTTAGAGCACTCACAGTTGGTGCCTTGAAGTACTTCATTTGACCATGTTACAACACGAACGCCAGTATGGTCAACACCCAGTAATGTCCCTTCAGAACTCATTCACAGTGCACTGCAATACATATTGTACCTTTCATAACAAAAAAAAAAAAGGACTATACATGAAGGTGACTCAAATATTAAACTTGTCAATCTTTCTTAAATGATTTGTGGCTAAATTTGGGGCCAGCTACCACCAGTATGTACAGTAGCATGTGTTGTATGCAATGCTGTTTAGGGCGAGATCTAACAGTTTACTGTTAGGATATGGTCCAGTGAATAAGAAGCTTACAAGAAACCACTTTCCTTTTCAGTTTCAAAGGGAACTGGAACCAGTCAACCAAAAAGGTCATTACCAAAATACATGTACCTTAAAATACCACCATCTCCACTTTGCTCATCACTGAACTTGACCACCCAATAAGTCCGAACAAGTGTCTATAATTAGTTTTTCAGTAAGCCGTCTTAAATTAAAAAGCTCTTTCAAGTGACATCAATTGTTGCTTCAAAGATGCCTGCATGATCACCCCCCCCCCCCAAACCGGCATTCTGTTTATCTTCTTAAGAACTTTCCATCACCGAAACTTGGAACTTAACAGCATAATACACTTTGTACAACCACTAAGAACCATTTATGTGGTGCTAAATGTAACAAGGTAAACTGTTTTATTCTAGGATCTAAGTACTGTGTCATCATATTTGGCTATATCAAGATTCTGCAGGCACTGAAATGAGGTACAATGTATCTGTTTAGAAAAAAAAAAATAAAGAAAAGAAAGACAGAGAGAGCTATGGGGTTTAAAACATCCCAGAATGTAAAATCATGGTTGTTGTTTTTTTTTTTCTACTTACCTACACTCAATCAATGCAACAACAACAACAACAACAACAACAAAATGTCTAAGTGAACCCAAGAACTGCTTGCAGATATTCTTTTCTTACACACCTAAAATCCCTGTGCACAACAATACATATTTGTACACACATGTGTGTCAAAACAGCATAAAACAAAGGCTTTTTCAATAGGGGGACAAACAATTCTAAAGGTCCTTATGTGTTTTCTAGACGTAAATTTGATCAGAATTCCTGCTTTTCTTCCAATGTTGCAGGCTATTCTATACTACGCAGTTTAAAAAAAAAGGAACAGTGAAAAACAGGAAAATGGACTTATGGCGAAAATAAATGAAATGTACACATCATTAGCAGCTACTGGTGCATGACTGATTGGCAGATTGGACTGGGTATGGCTGGACCCTGACCTCTGTAGCTCTTAATCCTCTCAGAAGCATATCTGATCCAAGACAAAACCGTCCAGGCTGGATGTTTGCTGGTAGCATCATCAAAACGAATACAGTAGAATACACTTCAAAGGATATAAGCCTGAGCACAAACTATTTACCAGGGCATCATGGGGTGGTCTTAGTGTCTTAAAATGATAAACAAAATCAGTTGCACCATTTTATTCAGCTTAATACTGTGAAAATCACCACATGCTTTGATTCTTTCCAAGACACACCAGAATAGGTGATCTAGGCAGAGTTAGAAAATGATTTAAGTCAACACTTGAGCTGTAACAATAAGGGTCATAAATACCATGGAACTAGTAGCTCCATAGTTATACAAGAACCTTGTCTTCCAGACCCATGCAACTCTTGATATGTCGTGGCCTGGCCTCTGTACAATGGTCAGCTTAGTTTCCATGACAACAAGAAGCTTTCTGGCCAAGCCTGTCAGCTGGGACATGTTTGCTTCCATTTCATCACAGCTCTGCCACATTTCACTTAATCTTCCTAACAAGTAGCTAGGTAGTGTAGAAAGTGATCATACACACACCCTAGAGACAGTGTCTCCAAGTACAGACCATACTAAGAGGCGTGTAGGACAGAGAGGGGAAAACGATATAGACACTAGTTTGACCTCTTAAAGGAAATAATTCAAGAGGAAACAAAATGTGGTAGTCTTCTCCAGAGGAATCACGGGATTTGAAGGCATACAATGAGGGAAGTGTAATTACACTATCAGAGATGCCAAGTTCAAAAAAGTTTTATGAGTGAGATTTTCATGACTCGGCGTCTTGGCGCTCACGCGCACGCGAACTAGGGGGATGTCCACCCTCCCATGGTAGGGAGCTTTTTTTAATTATTAGCTCTTAATGATGCGATCTGATGCATACTTAAGTGACTATTTTTTACTTATTTTGAAAGACAAAAGGGAAATATGCCTTCAATTGCAACTATCACTTTAATCCTTTGAGCTATGGTCCTTATTTTTGGCCCAAGTTGCAGACATCATCCGATGCATGAGAAAAATGGGTGCCATGTGTGACATCGTGAGACAGACCCTAAACGCGTGAGTCTCATGCAGAATGCGTGAGACTTGGGGTGTGTTTATGCTTCCTTTGTGAGGACAGAATGTGCGTTTTGAAACGCCGATCGTAAACGCCGATCGTAAACGCGCTTCCACGGGGTACTGTTTATGCTTCCTTTCTGAGGCGAACGCTTCAAACTCCACGCTCTTCAGTCGGAATCTGCTAGGCTCAACTGCGCATGTATGTTTACCCTGGGGAAGGTAGGTCAAACTCGGGCGCGCTTTAATTATCGAAAAGTCGGCGAAGCTAGCTACTATACTCTCTCATCTCTCGTGCATGGTTTGTTCGTGATCACGTATCACCGAGACAGGTCTTCGACTTCACTCATTTGCGCTTGATGATAATCAGTGATAGCACCGTTGTCTTTTTGTACCTCTAGCTACATTTTCGCTCATTACTCGATCGTGCTGCCATCTTATCAGTTATTTTGTCGAACACGGCCTTGTTTCTGGCAAAACCGTTCAGTTCTTGCTGTGTTTCGGGCTCGGCCCAAGCAAGGAGGAGAGCCGTGAGTTCCTCCTCACTATAATTCGAGCCCTTCGAGCAAGCCATAATTACCACTCGACCATGGGATGGAGGTTAGTAACTATTGTCCAACGTGTATTGACCTGCCAGCCAGCCGCAAATCTTCACTAACTCAAGTAATTGACAAAAATAAAGTTCAAAAAAAATCAAAGTAAAAAGGGAAGCATAAACACGGCCAGCTTGCTGTTCAGCTTATCCGTTCTTGTGGCGAGTCAGCGGCACGCAGTGTGCATGCTTCAATCCATACACGTGGTATGTGGTGTTGCCAGCGGCGCGGGGTTTTCGCCGGAACCGGAAGCACCTTTTTAATGACGTCATTTTAAATTTTGGTGCCTGTTTATACTTCCCCTCGAACAGCGTTTCTGTACAAACGCCGACTGTAAATGCACTATTTTGTGCG
Source organism: Diadema setosum (assembly GCF_964275005.1). NCBI lineage: Eukaryota > Metazoa > Echinodermata > Echinoidea > Diadematoida > Diadematidae > Diadema > Diadema setosum. The sequence continues at coordinate 52,355,236 of NC_092685.1, forward strand.
TTTTGAAACGGCGTTTATATCAAAATGAGCAAGGACGCAGCCGCGTTTTGAACTAAACGCGTATCAAAATGCTGATTCTGGCCCGAAAAGGGGAAGCATAAACACGGCCTGGGTAGCTCTGCACTATTACCCCGTTCCATACTGAATTCTAAAATCGCCATAGACTTAATACACATGCCACCAGGTTCCGTATGGAACGGGTGAAGGTAGTAACTTAGTATTTAAAAAAAAAGAAACCCGTTATGATATCCAAAGTGATTAAAGGTGTTGACTTTTCAATAATGTGAACCCTTTTACAAAGAGGCACATGAAAAAGAAAATACTTTCAGATGGTTAAGAACTAAGCAAAATTGAGAGTATGTGAAAAAGAGAATTATCAATTGAGAATAAATAAATGTAACATCCACGTAAAAGTTATCAAGGGAAGACCACATCCTATTAAAGCATTGTAATATTTCTAACTCTAACACTGAGGTCATGGACATCACATGCATTGTAAACATTGCGAGACAAAAACAGGAAATGCAATCACAGCTTACTTTTAGTATTTAACCTCCCTGCTTTTACCCTTGCATAAAAACACAAATAAACCTATAAACTGCTGCCAAATTTTCTGTGTAAAGGTCAGGGCAGATCTATATTAGAGTACCTGAGTAAATCTTTACTCCTATTAAAATGATACTTTATGGTTTTGAGTTTTACTAAATTCCTCTCCACACAATGTTGAATTCTAAAGACATAAAAGAATACCATAAATGAATTAGCCCACGCTTACGTGGAAGTATGCATTCCTTTTCAAAAGGACAACCTTAAAAGTGAGGCAACAACTTCATCACGCAATGAAGATGGGGCAAGAGACATGCAGGCAGCATTTAACTAATCCCTGACATGAGAAAAGAGATGGCCACTGGGGGATATATCTCTTCATCCGTCTGGACAGGAAGATATAATGAAATATGTTAATCCTTTCAAGAAAGAACATACTGTGTAGATGTTATTTATCTAACTAGTAAACTTTCCTGCTATGCAGCCCCCAGAAAAACAAAACTTTAGGCATACTCTATTTATTAACTAATGCCATATAGTCTGCAGAAATGCTTGCGTATATTAAATTAAGCTGATTGCACAATGAATTCTACTTACCATTTAAAAAGGGCAGCAGTACTTGGCCACAAGACAACAACAAAAAAAAAAAAAAAGAGAAAATGCGCACCAAAAAGATCGATGTTCAATCTTGCTCCATCTCTAATTAGTCATGCATGGAAGCATACACACTTGCTTCCATGACAACAGGAGACACAAATCTGTCAACAATATATCACATATGATGGAAGAGCTGACACCCTGGAGAGTTAAATGCTGATCCAGAGATCCAATAGGCCTCACATCTCATCAGGCCACCATGTTGCTTCAGTGCAAACCACACAGCTTTGTGTGTAATCTTTCACTGCCTTTGCCATACACTTCATACACCTTGAAATTTATGGCAGCAGTCTACATGTAACTTATAAAACTAGTTAATAAAGTCCAAGAACCAGCAAATTTGGACAACTAACCTCATTGACATGTTCCAGCAGTGGCTTGTTCAACATACCATTACACCCTGCATGTACCGGTATGCATTCTAAATACAGTAGACACACTCAGGCTCAGAAGATAGGGAAGAGTGATGAGACTGAGAGGGCTTTTCAAACTGGTCACTGAGAATTCATGCTTTGGACATACTAATATGCCTGCATAACCATAAAATTTGCACAATTAGCTGTAATTCACAGCCACTGTATTCAATGTCCACTGACTCGAATTTATCAAAAGACAATGAGACTACAGTATTGGCTGTATGGTTTAGTTCTATGGAAGCTTCCCATTATTATGAGTCAAACTTGGTATCAGTTTGAATTCAGAACTATGGCAAACTTGTCATGCAACATTTACAACTTTGTCATAATGGAGCTGACATGTAAAATGACCTTTACATAAACCCCATGTTTATGGCTGTAAAAACATCTCAATTTAGTCTTTATGTAAAATGCATGAGTACGCGTGTAAACAAGTTTGTAAATTGTGTGGAATTTGCCTTCATGTTGAAAATATTAACGACCATTCATAAATATCATGACCTTCTAGCAATGACATATTTCAAACAGATGGCTGTTAGACACACAAATGGAAATAATCTTATCTCTTGCTTACGTCATTTGAAGAACTAAAAATCATGTAATCAAGATTACAAACATTACAGGGGTTGGTTTATGATATATTTAACAACTGTAACTCATGCCCAGACTGAAAAAAAAATAAATGTACACGTAATAATTGAGTTTCTTCTCCATAAAGGATTCTTTGCATGGTATCATATTACAGACTTGATCAATGATTTCAGCTTCATATACATAATACAGCATTTGTCTAGAAACTCATGGCAGGGTGCAAAGTGGCTTTAGTTAACATCGTCCAGGCCTCAGCCAGTGCATAACGCACACACACAGTGTGGCAAACACTTTCTACACTAAAAAACATGCCTTCTACCAGCTTGTTATTTCTGCTCTCTGAATATTGATTTGGTACACAAGCCAAGGTGTACTTTGTACCTTCAATCATTTGCACACGTGAAAGCTATCACTTTACTCCTTCATACTATTAGGCTTACTCCTTTTTCTTTTTGCATTACAGTATATTAGAACAAAGCCACAAATGATGTATCTTTCAATAGCAGTTCAGAAAGTGTAGGCACACTGATATAGGGAACATCTTTCTGGAAACAATGTACAATATCACTTGCTTAAAATAAGGAGTATGACATTAGATAAATGAGAAGACATTCCCTCCAAGGTCAGCAAAGTGATACAATTTTGTGCTGTAGGATATGAATTCATTAGTATCCTTAGCTAGTTATACAGGTACTGTACATGTATGTATCACATGAAGCACAGCAGGATGAAGGATCTGGCCATTATACAAGGAAAATAATTATTTCCTTAAATTTGACCTTTCAGCAGCATAATGATATATGCTATTAAGTGTCCACAGCTAGAAAACTATGTCTTTAGAATTTCATAGTGTACAAGGTACCTCCAGGACTATCAAACAGCCATTCATTGGACAAGCCATATCAGTAGCAGAGCACAGTAACAATGTATTGATCAACATACGGTACTTTAATACTAATAGCATGATTAGCTCCAGAACACAATTTCAACAGCATTATGATAAACCATCCACTGCTACAATGTATGTGCGTGTAATCTTTACACAACGAAAGTCCCTTGTGTGTTCAAACCACCTGCAAGTATTAATTGTACCTGCACATGGGAGCAAGCTGTTTCCATTAGAATTATCATAGAGGGAGCCAGACAAAGACATTGGGCTAAAAGGAAATGATACTTGTGGTTGACTTCCAAGTCTCTGTTATTAGATTACTATCATCATGACATATTTATGGTTAAACTGACAAATAATAATAATACAAAGTTTTCAAAACAAATATCAAACTTTAAAATTATAAAGAGAGTAGTTCTTTAGTTGCATTTCAAAGTTATTTGATGTGAAAATCTGGCCATGGTACTAGTTGTACTCCAGAGCTGATACACAACTTGTCCACAACTGATCAAAGACAGCTGTCAGTATGAATACCAGTACTTGCATCCTATCTTTTAATTTAAAGTCATGTAGTCATGTCCCACATCAGCCCTGTTTAAAACCAATCCAAATGAGGTTTCAGTACAGAATTAATGCCAGACAGCTACCACTGTGAATGCATCTCTCAATTAAGAGGCAGAACAAGTTTTCATTTTGACTGCATATACCCTCTTTCCCACAGATGAAACACATTTCAATACCCAATTTCAAAACATGTTTGCAAAGGCCTTTCAGAATGCATTTCTTGAGTTGTTGCATTTATCATCTCTATTGCAAGTAGAGAGACGAAGGCCTTGTCACTATGCAGCTTGATTGTGCTGTTTGACCCAAGGAGGGGAGATCATGCAGTTGGCATGGGTAATTGGTTTGAGACAGTGCCGTATATTAAGAGAGTCTGGCCAACTCGGTTTTTGGCTTATGTGTTTTGAAGCCTGTGATTGGTCATAAGCTGGTCCCGTGATCTACAGGCGCCATGTCGTTACTGAAGTGCGCTCATACGCAGTGCCCATTGTTCACTACCCCTTATTTGGCTTGGTTATTTTGTTACGTCTGAGCGTACACGCTAACCCTGTAATGCGTAATACGCGCAGTAACGACATGGCGTCCAAATTAGCAGTTGGCCAGACTCTCTTTATATACGGCACTGGTTTGAGATACACACTTTAAACACTTTTCAAACAACTTTGCATTTATCATCTCTACAGAAATGTGTTTCTGGCCCAAATGCATATGAAATCACATTTTTGGAGCATTTCAGAAAGGCATTTCTAACCCCATAATCATAACAGTTCTGCATTTATCAACTGCCCATTTCCAAAATCTCCCTGAAAGTTGTTTATTGGGAAACGTTAATTCTACACCAGAAGTGAGTTGATAAATGTACCCTTCCTTTTTCATGTTTTATAGTCTATAATATCGAACAGTGTTATCTAGATACACGTGAGAACATTATCGACTTCGTATATTTATCATATTCAACAACTTCTGACTTACAGTTAGACGACAAAGTGAACGAGTTAGCTGTTCTCATCAATAAATGCAATGACTGTAAAGATTGAACAGGTCTTTCCAAACCGTTGGAACTCTTCAAAGAGACTGCAAATATCTGAACAGTACACAGGCATGTTTTCATTGTTTTGGTTTTATTACTTACTGCCTCTTCACTCTACATCAGCCATGTCAATAGTTTCTTTACACATCTGTTTTTGAGCATACATCCACTGGCTCAATGTGGCAATTCACTCCTACAATGTAGCATGCAACTGGTGCGAGACTGCAAGTTCATTGTGAATATATTTAAAGTTGTGACTGGTGCTACATAACTGATGCTGTACACTGTCTTGCATCAGTCTCATAGGACCAAGGTGAATACAGCAGGCCTACAAATTTGGGTATCTCAAACTAGTATCCAGGGAAACTTGTTTCAGATTCTTCTTACAGTATAAAACATATACATGGCTGCCAACATTGGAAACTACTTGAGAGTGAGACTCCCATAGGCCAATGCTATAATTTCGGAGTCAAAATGAGTGAGATCAATATGCATAAAAATGAAATAAAGTTTTAGAGTGAGAAAGGACCAAAATGAGTGAGTCTCACTCTCAGTGAGTGAGAGTTGGCAGCCCTGCATATAGAACACACAATTTTATAGTGTGTGTGGCTATAACTGTATTTCAGATCAACAACTCTGAACTCGGAAGACAAAAGCAATAACATTGTCCAAGAAGTTGAGCACAGTATCAAAGATAATCTGGACAAAGTTCAGCAGGCAGAAACAAACGTGCCCACACAAGTCACTGCATACACCTACTTGTATATACACTGTAGTCACCTAAAATGTACATGCATAATTGGTGTTGCCTACAATTGTACCTACTTGTAGTAGTGAACATGTAGCTGGAGTGACAGGTTGGGAAGTTGGGGTACAGAAGACTAAAACTAAATAGATATGAAGGCCAGGTGATATACAATTCTTTATATCTAAGAGATCTGGGCCCTGCTTTATGAAGAGTTAAAACTGATTATATAGTTGATTTCAACTGTAAGTCTATGGCAGGCTGTGTGGTAAGGAAATTTAGAATCAATTTCATCTTTAGATAAAACGGGGTCCTGATTAAGTTTATCCTTAGACTATAGTCTATAGTAGCAGTACTGGGGGTAGGATTTTGTTACTTAATTTCTGCATTTGAATAGTTTTATTGCAAAATTGTCTTAGCACCATTTTTAAACATTTCAAAGGAAGTCCATCATCAGATAGAGCAAAATTAAACCTTTCCAGTCATACCTTACTTCTAGAAATTATGATTAAAAATATCCTGTTATTTTCTGATTATAATTTTCTGTGTTTTAGAAGCTCAAATATCTGAACTTTACAATGGACTTTGCTTGTTTTGCTATAAAACTCTTCATTTGCAAAACTTTCCATGGCATCACTAAATTAGTACAGTAAGTACTGAGGAAAAAATTGCAGGATATGTGTAGTATCTAGACATGTTGATGCAACCTTGTGGGAGACAAAACACAAAAGTGAAATCAACCCATTCACTGGAGAGCTGTTCCCACCGACCATGTGACCAGTGTATAATACGCAAGCATGCTGCTTCTACACGTATTCGCAGGTCACACAGCACATGACCTGCGAGTCCCCACCCTACTGTCCCCAGCCCCTACCGCAGACAAAGAGACTGACAACCTTGTGCGCAGTGCAGAATGCAGCTCGCAGGCAAGGCCTTCGCCAGACTCCCGTTTGGGTTGAAAAAAGACATGTAAGAAGAGAAAAACAACGTCGTACATCACTGTATCGACACATTCTATCCAAGTTGTGCGCATGTAACAATAAGGTCTATAATTCAAAATGTATGTATTACAAGTAGGCTTATAGACTGAGCGATGCGATGAGGCTGTGCACCCTCCTTCTCGGGACATGTCACGGCGTTCGTGGGAAACAAATCACTGTTCTTGAATCAACCGATGTAGTTTACACATTCACTAATAACATTTTGAAATTCATCTAGCACATGCACATACAGGACGGACATACAATACTATCTATAGATCTAAAAACTTACAAGCCTTCGAAAGTACTAGACACGTCACCAAAAATTACAACATTCACGAAAGCAACCACGCGCTACATGCACGTGAGAAAATCCACACCCCTCCAAACCAGCAACGATCAATGACGCACTGGTCTACGAAATTACCAACAAAGCTACCACAAGAAGTTGAGGACAATGACATCCAAAATCACTTCAAACTCGCGAAACATGTACTCTTAAACAATATATAATCATGATAATTGGCGAAGACATGATTACATTGCAGACATAAACATGATAAGTCTGTTTTCTATGTCACTGTCATCCTCATATGTCTACTCACAATTTCAAGTCGAAAAACGAGGGGAAAATTGTACGTCCGATGCCTTTGCAAAGTTTATGCTGATTTCAATTCAGCCAGCCAGTTGATATCGTATCGTCAGTCGCCCGCTAGCCGCTTGAACTCCGGATCGGCTGGCTCTCAGCAATTGCTCAGGGAAGATGCAGCAGACTTACGGCCATCGACTTGCCAGTGCACGTGTAGTGTGGTAGCGCTCGCTTCACACACAGTGTAGCCATTCGGTTAGTGCATGGTGACTGCACACAGGGACGCTGGCACAGCCAGTCGTAGTCGCTACGATACGCTCTACTCCCTATGTCCTTTGGAGACTTATTAACCAAGGAAGTATAATATATGTTAAATGGCTATATTTTATATTTAAAAAATCAATATTTGAATATTTTTTGTACAATTTTAAAATTCATATTGAATCTTTACTCTTTTTAAGGTGATTTTATCGCTCATTATTTTCTTTCCAGTGGGGGACAATTTTTAGTACGTATAATCGAAGAGCCACAGATGGCGTATTTAGCAACCAATGAGAATTCGGTATTATCCTATGCACGCCCTCAGAGGCCAGGCGGTATGTTCGAAAGGGGAAAACCCTTTGTTACGGCCTTTTCCATCTATAGACTACTGTACTGACTGCTGTCGACCACGTTGTGTCGTGCTGACCTATGGTAAGAATTGGTCATTTCTGGAAAACCACATATTTGCCTCGAATTGCGATTTCGTAATTAGATACTGAGTCCACCAAACATTACGTATTGTACGAGATCGTTCACTGAGCTGTCTTTATATCGTCGCCTGAGAGGCAATCATGTGAATTATACCAAAACATTATACAATGTAATAATATGATTTTCTTTATGTATTTATAAAAACGCAAATGTTGAATCAACATTTAAAAGGGCCGAGGAGTGACAGCCTTTTTTGAAGTGTTGCATCCAACTTTTAAAATAACATTTTAAATGTTGAATCTAGCAGGAAAACCAACACTTTCAAAATGTTGTCACTCCTCGGCCTTTTTAAATGCTAATTTAACATTTGTGTTTTTAGAGTGTAGGGTAGACTAATCAGCAATACAACTGCACTTCAAATAACGGACGTTACCTCAGTATTGTAAGTTACCCTTAGTCGTAATAGTAGGACAACCACAGTTCGTGTTAGATATTTGATGCATGTACTTTACACAATTTACCAACTACTCGAACGATTTGTTGAAAAACAGTTGAGTATAAGTTTCGAATGAATATATCCTCCATTATGGAGACTTTTCATATATTTGCAAATGCAATATATTGCATTTATAACAAGCAATAACATGAATAATTGTGAAAGTTGGAAGAATCATTATCACCAAATTTGTTATTGTCATATTCAATTTGGGCTTTGCCATCACTATCACCTATAAGGAAATTATGATCGTTGTCTTAGTTTTGCCTAGAATAGGAACTTGATGAATGAAATTACCATTTTCATCTTGTCTATTGTACAAGCGACAGGAAACATGGTGGTATCAAGAAAATTATGCATATTTTAATCATACGAAGTCAACTGAAGGAAAAATAGGAAAAATGGTCAATCTGGTCGAAGCGCCTCTTCTCTCCTCTCTTTCCCCCTTTCCTTCCTAAATCTGTCTTTCTCCTTTATTCTCATCTCTCTCTCCCCATTCTCTCTTTCTCTCTCTCTCTCTCACACAATATATATATATATGTATGTATGTATTATATGTATATATATAAACATATATATATATATATATATATATATATATATATATATATATATATATTTGTATAAGATGACGAAGTAGGGTGGTAATGCATTTGAAATGCATTACCACCCTACTTCGTCATCTTTTCTGTACTGGTACCAACACGCGGACTACAAGTATTATATATATATATATATATATATATATATATATATATATATATATATATATTGTTCCTTTCATTTCTTCATTTCCCATTTTCTTATAGTAGAACAAGGGCTGTAAATCATATCTCGGTCGATTACAAGTATTGCAAAATAAGTCTCTATAGTATAAATGAATGTACACTACAAATTTCCAACAAATATATTTGTATTACACTTCAGAGTTAGACTCCAGGTTCGTTAAAATTAGTCTAAACTTGCTCCGATTAATAAGCTTTGCCCATCTTATATCTAAGTGGTATACAGTATTTTGTTTTGAGAATCTACATTACACGATCTGGCTTGAGGAAACTTTATCTTGTTGATATACACAACCGAAGACGAATTGAAAGAGCCCTAACGTACTATAGGAACTATAAAAATTTGAAATGAACTCGATTATCCAAACTCTGCGACTGTATCAATCGCATCCCCGGATTCGGCTTGCATGAATCAATCAGACACAGGAGAATCTTGTAGGATATTCTACACAATGCATACACCAAACTTACTCATGAAACCTTCGATTGGTATGATTCACTTTTTTTTTCCTCTCCACACTTTTCTTTAATTACCCATTCTTTTCATGTCTGATTTTGTTTATTTTGTTAAGTATATGATTGAGGTTTGTTTTTAATAGTCAATAGGCCCCATGACCATACTTGCATAATGGCAAAGGTTTTGTTTTTACTTTAGTGTTAATATTTCCATAATAATAATAATAATAATAATAATAATAATAATAATAGAGAGACTCTTAAAAAGCACTCATTCCAGCTAAAAAGATACTCATGACGCTGTGGAACAGAGTATTACGTTACAACATAGTATCATAAAAGATATAAGAACATTAAGCGGACAAACAATTTATATACGCACATTTAATACATAACATGTAAACGATTGTCAATTTATATAAAATGGTAGGTTTTGAGGTTCTTTCTGAAACCGTCAATGGAAGATACTTGTCGTAAGTATATTGGAAGGTTGTTCCAAAGTTTTGGGCCCATGTATGAGAAAGCACGACCCCCCCCCCCCCCCCCGCCAACTTATATGCTTGATTCGAGGTACCTGTAATTTTTGTGCTGAGTTCGGCGAGCAGAGATTTCGTGGCGGTTGGTGAAGATGAATATTGTGAAGGTAGGCAGGGGCAAATTTGTGCAATGTACGGTAGACAAGAAAATACATTTTTCTGCATCGTATTTCTTTTCTTTCTGTGTAGACGTCATACGTATGATTATGTGCACAATGATTAATCTGTTTACACTGACGCAATGTTGAATATACCTCCGTTTGTTTGTTTTTTGTCGTTGTTTCTTTTTTTTTTAATCAGCCCTTACTACGGCTGAAAGGACCGACCCTTCCCATGAGTGGAGAATGAATAATTAAAATAAAATGAGATACGAGCCTAGCTTTTCAGTAGGCCTATAAGTATAAGGATTTCGGATACAATTAGCTACCAAAATATCAGTAAGATACATGAAATAACTTGGCAATTTCTGTTTAAGGTATCAATCTGTCCTCTTCTTCTTCTCTTGCTAAAATTCAAAGTAGTTTGCGCTCACTTCAACTTTTAATCACAGACGGAAATTATGTCAACTTTTCATACAGAGTAATGTTTCGTTTACTTACAGGCCATTCAGAGATTATTGTAAATAAGTCTCTATCTAGTTCTTAGATCAGCCAAACGCTTACTCTGAGTTAAATTCGATTTTGGGTCCATCAGGACCTTTATACTCTAACGAAAGAACAGATTCGAGGCCTCAACAGAATAAAATCATATGGATCACTAGATGTCGGTGGAACTGAATGAAGATTACAAATTTGGGCTCATGTGGCATACTCTTCATTGTATGATACACATGGAATGTTTAACACTTACTATAATAACATTTTAAAAGATCACCTTGCTTTATGTGCATCTTTGTTGCGGAATAGATCTGAATTGTATAGTTAAGGGAGGCATTGAGTTTTCAGGGCCAACAGACGAATGACAAAAATACACAAAACGTTAACCTCAATAGTCTTTAACCTTGGAAATAACGTTCGCGCCTAGATAGTTCGGTGGACATGCATGCTCTTTTCTTATAATGTACATACATCTGATTAAATATCTGTATAACTGACCATGTGTAGATCTGCACATATTTCCTTGTTTGTTTGTTTGTTTGTTTTTACTTCTATTCTTACGTCTGCAGGTCTTTACTCTTCAAAATAAAATCTTTCAAATTTGTTTTCAACCGTGTTTTCCGTGTGATGCCGAGATCATTATAGAGAAGTTGGGTAGGTATATAAGTAGGCTGCAAGTTATAGACTATACGTAGTGACAAAAGGGGTGGTGATCTACAAAAGATGCGTGGAGACTGTAACAAAGGGCAGGAAATAGCCCGTTCGACAGCCAAGACAAAGTGCAGATACTTAATTGGGAAATAAAAAGATGCTGGCAGGATTTAAACGCGTGGAGCTCTTGTCCCTCAGTTCTTATTGTTCTCGCATTACTGTGGAACGTTTGTCGTGAACTGCCGATTTAATCCGCTAAGAAATCTGCCGCATCGTGTGACTTTAGGTAGAACAATACATGACTAGCTCCCCCCCCCCCCCCGCACTAACGCTGCCAAGTGATGCATTATGTTACTACTATAACTAGTAGGCCATTTGTTTATGTTATCACAGTTATGACATTCTGTCATACTCGGTGAATCCAACCAAATTGTTGTTTTCAGTGGTTCAATGCGTGCCGATGAAATGCAGACGATTACGCATTTATATACGTTGTTTGTGGTCATAGCATCAGGTATAGATTATTTTTTTTTTGTATCTTGTTCACACAGCATACTGAGGATGTCAAAGGGAGTGCATTTTCATATTGGAAGTCTATTTAATACTCATAGGTGATTGTCCACCAGTAGCGCGAAACTTGAAATGAATATGACCACTTCATGAGCAAAGCAATGTGTTTGTCAAGTGCAATCGATTTCAAACTTCATCGCGCATATTGGATATCGCGGCAAGTCAAGCAACAACTGCGAGACAACTCCGAGACTTCCAGATCGATTATGGTAAACAAATTCGATACCGTATCCATTACCGAGCGCTGTAAAGGAATTTCAGCTCGCGCTTATTACGCGTACGGTCCTCGGCATCGTAGGAGCAGGCAGGATAAAGCACTTGTTCGTAATCTCAGCATGCCTGCATTCTAAAAATAGGTGAACCGCGTGTCATGCCTGTTATCCTATAATACTACTCTGCCTGAGCAGTGCGCGCCCTGAAAGTGAGGCTGGTGTATCCAAGGAGGTATACCAAGGACCTCCTTGGATATACCAGGTGCCACCTCCCTGTGTATACTCTGCGAGCTCGCCTAGTACATCCATAGTGTATCGCAGAGCTGCCATTGCCAGTACAGATCTAACCTGCGCTTTTACAAAAGCTCCTCTGTCTCCTTTTCAAAGGTGTGTTAAAAAAAAAAAAAAAACAGATTTACATTTACCAACAATGCCCAAAATAATTATAGTAAACAGTACTGATATTTGCCAGCCGAAGAGTTAGGTTAGTTGAAAACGAACAATGAAATCACAAAATTGCACTGGCAATCTATAAGTTATGCTTTTGTTATCTTTTCGTGAGATGTGACTTCCTACTATCTCTCCTCTTTCTTCGTTGCCCCTTCCCCAGTCCTTCTAATAATAATAGTAATGATGATGATGGTGATGATGATAATAATAACAACAATATATATATATTGTTATTATTATTATTATTATTATTATTATTATTATTATTATTATTATTATTATTATTATCATTATTATTATTATCATTATTATTATTATTATTATTATTATTATTATTAATTTTTTATTTTTATTATTATTATCATTATTATTATTATTATTATTTTTATTATTACTAGTAGTATTAGTATTAGTGTTATCATCATCATCATCAGCTGCAGCAGCACTGTGATTATACACAGCTGGGGTTATACAGACAATGTCTAACTGGTAAAACATGTACATCCTTTATAAAATTTGCTGTCGAGAATATATACTCTTCAAATTTATTCGTTTTTGCTTTGAATTGTACTTGTACCTGCATTGCTTTTTTTTTTTTTGCATGTTACACCCAGCATGGGTTAATTCATGTATAATTTGAATGAAATCTATTAAGATCAAGGGGAAAAAGTGATCGCACGCGCGCGGAAACGGGCGCATGGCAATGACAATTATGTTAAGATAGCTTTAGATTGGCCTGACCTTTTTCCGTACTGTTGATATTTACCTTCATACTTTCATTGATCGGATAGGTCTGAATTCATAGAATCAAATCAACTATATATCTGCGAAGAGATATCATTCAATCAGGTACAAATATACGTTAACATTAATTCATTTATCGTAATTCATCTTTGTAAATATGCATCATGACTGTTACAGAATAATTTCTTTATAATCATTCCAGCTTCAACCAAGATTACAAACTTATTAGCATATCACCACACAAAGAAATGCGTATATAGAGAAAATATGCGAACACAGATGATTTGGTTATGAAGTAACCAGGCAATTGCAAATGTGTTTCACCTTTCCGAGATCAAAAGATTTCATTGGATTAACCCAATTCAAAACTTTGAGACGAGGCGGCAGCAGGACGCCAAAGAAATCTTGATTTGGTTTATTCGATGTAAGGCGGTGTCTCTGTCAACATACCGCTTCTCATCTTTGTCCTCATTCACCATTCCTAATACAAAGGAGACAGGTTCGCTCTATTTCCCACCCATCACTACAGGCAAGGGTACTGTCTCTACTGCGCAGACTCATAGAGGATGAGATTGAACTCAGGATGGGTCCGAGTGCGGCAATATTTCGGCGTTACCATGGCAACATCGACTATCGTCACACAACGGTCCATATGCTCTTTATTTCCAGCAGCAGTCATTTTGGGTGTATTGCCTCACCGTTTTCTCGTTATAACTCGTTTACGAAACGTGTCTTGCAAGTTCGTATACGCAGTTCCCATGCGAGTGTGAGAGTATGTATGTCACATCAAGAATCATACCGTGGGATAAGCCCTCATACTGCTCAAATGCCATGACATGTAGAGAATGTGGAAACGTTTGAAAACACGATTACACATTGTATGTCCTACTTTATGAATATCAGTGCTCGATGTCGAATGCAAAGCCAAAATCATACCTTTGAGTATACTGATATCTACAACAGTGCAAATGGATTTTATACTTACTGTAGTAGTTTGGATCAAAGAGTTCCTCATCGGGCAGCACGCTTATCATTGTGTTGAACATAATACCGCGAAGAAATAAATGTACTTTAAAAAAAAAATCGTTATGCGGGTATCTAAATTTTCGGCATCCCGTATGTATTGATGATAGAGGTGCGAACGTATAAACATTCAGGATGTTTAAGTGTCATTATTTCAATACCATTTTCAGTGACAGCACCATATTCTTTAGAGACCAAAATAAGTCTATTTATATGTCATGTGAAAAGGAAGTTTCATGTGAAAAGCTGATTCAAGTTAAGTGAGAATTTGGCAAAAAGTCCGTAATAGTCACGCCTTTGTTCACCATTCACTCTGAAATTCTCCCAATAATAGATCTAATCCTGAAAGGTCTTTATGACATGCCTCTCATTTTTTTCTCTCTTCTTTCGTTCTTAAAAACAACAACAACAACATGCCTCTCATGCCCTCTCTTCTTCTTGTTCCTTCTCCTCTTTTAGGATTTCTGTTTGAAACATGCTATTATGATTGATAACATTACATCATGAGCAATGCGCGTACCGGGATTCAATCGAAGAATGATCTGCTCTTTCGTGGTTCATTCGGGCAATAATTTGGATTTCTCTCCACCCCACCCCTATCTTTTTCTTTCTTTCTTGTACGGGTATAAGATACAAGCACGCACGGACATTTCTGAATTATTATCTCTTGACAGTATCAACAGCAGTAAAGTTTTGATAACATCCTTTCATCTCTGGAAACTTTATCGAATGATTATAAGTAATATTACCACGGTGTTTGATGGTGCGATTTAATAAGCAATGAAAACCTTTGGGTAGTTTACTTAACAATGTAAATAGTGATGTTTGATTAGTTCCCCCCCCCCCCCTCCCCCCAGTTCGCAAGCTTTTCCTTTTCCACTCCTTTTTATTTTCTTGAGCGGATCACTAGTTTATGTGGGAGAGAATGCAGGTAAAGATAAAGCTACACGTGCTTAGAAAAAGCAGGTGATATATATATATATATATATATATATATATATATATATATATATATATATATATATGTATACATTTTATGTATAACATTATCAAACAATTATGATGATACAAATACATAAATAAAATGATAAAAGACATCTTAGTTCTGCGGCGAAGAAAATTAAAATGCCAGTCAGCTTGCCAAAATGAAAGAAAGGTATGTAGCGTAACAGTGAATGTGAACAAGCAAGTTCAGAGTAAGAACAGTATGATGTTTTTTTTTTCTCCAGTACTGCCTTACTGATAAGTACAACAGGAGTCTTGTTAACGCTCTGATGATATAACGTGAGGTAATGATATATCTCCGTCCTGTGTGAAGGCATTTAGCTATAACATAATAAGTCTCTTTGGGATATCATTATGAACGTTGCATGCTGTGAAGATTCATACGGAAATATGTCATTATTATCATGATTATTCCTTTTACTACCATATTTATACATAATAACAATTGATAATGGTGATATTTGCAATCATTGTATACTAGAGTGATTATGCTTTTAATTGATATTTTTTCTTCTGATATCACTATCATAATTATTCCATTTTTACTATTTATCATCATTATCGTTTATATCATTACGACTATTACTGATATCATTGTCATCATCATTACTATATAATAACACGGTGAGCCAAGATCCAATTATTTCACCGATACTCCATCTGTGATTATTATGGGCCTATACCCCATCTGTGATTATTATGGGCCTATACCCTAATTGAAAAAGCTTGTTGAGAAATCTTGAAATTATCTATAGCTATAGCTAACAGACATAATTGAACTTGAGGACTGAAAATTTTCCAGACGAACACTTAACCCGCTTCTTGTTCAATGGGTGTGTGTGTGTGTGTGTGTGTGTGTGTGTGTGTGTGTGTGTGTGTGTGTGTGTGTGTGTGCAGTGTGTGTGTGTTTTGCACGTTTTCCAACGGAAATAGGTATAGGCCTATATACACAGTTGAAAACTAGATATCATAGAAATAAACGACTTTAAGGGCCTAAGATCCAACTTGACGACTGTGATTTTTCTTTCTATTGTTCTAATTCGATCATGGATAATAATTGTCTCACAAGCAATGTTTGTCAAGATTAGAGGCACATTGCTTTACCTCAGCTAAACCTAGTATGCGGTTACACGACATAATGCTCCTGCGACAATTACTCCGGTCTTATTTTCTCCAATGACTTAGCGCTAGGGTTAGGATTGTAGTAGGGTTTTTGGTTTAGTTTGACTTGAAGATTATAGGATTAGGGTTGTGGGTTATGTTTTTTGGAAGAATATTTGTTTGGCTTAGCGTGCACAAATGTCATGGAATCACACCTATGCAAGCACACACATACATTCACACACACGTTTAATTAATACATTCAATTCAGTCGATGTCCATGCTTAAACATTTCTTCATTCCACCTATGGATTAAGTCATTAACAAAATTATGAGCAAAATGTTCTTTATAGAAGTAATGAAATAAAGTAGAGCCACACCCATATATGGGAAGTTTAAGTAGTCCAGTTTGTATCAGTACATTTTGATAGATGGCCCGGGTTTGGGAGTAATGCTGATGACACACTTGAGGCTAAATGGTGCGAAGCAATCAATGCCATTGGTGGAGAGAGAGACGTACAATCCTTTTTTCTCACTCTCTTCTCCACCGATCAATACATGAATTCATTAGCCTAGCACGCAGTAGCCCTGGTTGGCAACGCGTCTTCATTACCTTACGCATGATGAGGATTAGCATAGCAACGGGTAGGACCTTTCCTCAACCCTCTCTGAAATCCATTTGCCTTTCTCGCTCTGTGTGTCAAGTCCGCACGTGCCATTATGGTTTACTTTCTTTAAAACAGTATTAGAGATTAAATAGTGAGTGATGAAACGGATACAATGAGATAAGTCTTCCCGTAGCTCTGAAGTGAACATCACTTAAAGTGAGATGATGAGGGATACATTAGTGAAATGTCCCTCATCTGTTTTGACGAACGCCGAAGGTATGCTATATTTGATTAATTCAAGTGGTCCGACCATCACAATGGTAAACGCCCAACAACAAAATGCAGAGATTTGTGATCGGAGAGACTCCCATCCCGGAAATGACATCAGGGCGACGTGATGCATTTCAATCCCTTCATTTTTCACTCACAAATAATTTTGGTCAGTATGCTTGACAGTGTTGAATCAGACTAGTTCTAACACTCTTAGCACCACCGATAACTGATCTATCCATTACTACCCAATTAGAACAAACGCTTCTTAATTCAATGTGTATGATCAATTCGATTGTGTTAGGGATGAGGTTGCATGCTGTTTGCCATTGATGACAATGAATCTGGTTTGTCAATGAAACTGATGAAATACTATTATAGCCATTATACAATATTTGGCGATAACATATCTAGACAACCGTATTTTTCATGATAACAAATGATTCATAATGTTATAAATATTTAGCTTAAGTTATAACATCCTTAAAACACTGTATAACAAATTCTCCCATTTTTATCATTATTTTATTTTCTCCTTAGATTTTATTTTAAAGGATTAAAAAAAGGGGTAGCGGTTTTTACGTGGCTTTGTCCATGTGATTATTATTGCAAAATATATCTTTTGTTTATCATACCTTCTCTTTCTTTTTCGAACCACAAAAGGAAAAGAGGGGCAGTTCAAGTATTCCTGTATTTCCTTCTTTGTATTCCGATGGAATTCGTCAGTGCAAAGTCCTTCCTTGTGGGATTCATTTAAGAATACTTGTTGTGTGAAAATTATTTGCTTCAGAATGATCTCATATTCAAGTAATATGCAGTTCAATGTTTCCAGGTTAACATGCCTGTACAGTAGCGGGGCGATCGTTAACGGGCCGTTAACGATCGCCCCGTCACTGTACAGGCATGCTAACCTGCTCTTGGAAATCTTTAACTGCACATTACTTGAATATTAGACCATTCTGAATCAAATGATATTCACACAAACAATAAATATAGAACGCACTCTTAAATGAATCCCACATGGATTGGAATAATCATCCCCCAGCATTCCTACTGCTTTCCACTGATCAGTTACTAGCCATTCCCTTTAAGAAAATACTTCTCGAAAGAGATGACGAGTTACATAAGCAAGCTGCGATGTCATAGCACCCATGCTACTACAGACGAATGTTTTGTTCATAGCCAGTAATCACACCTCAATCTATTGACATACAAAGCGAAATCATCTTCTGTTGTAAATTCTTTCTATGTTTTTTTGTGTTGTTGTAAACCTCCTTGGTTGTACCAACTATCCTTCAAAAAACTCTGTCTGCACGTTCCATCTTTTCTTAAAATAAACATGCATAACCGAAATCATAAAACAGCATACGTCATTAATATGTTATTGTCAAAATAAACTGTGCGTAAACAAAAGTTTTAGTCATTAATTGAATTGCAATATGTTTATTAGTTTTGGCAGGTAGACTTGGTAATCTTACGAGCAAATCCGTTGCAATCTGAGTTTATGAAACGAAAAGAGAGTTCATTTTAGCAGATAAGGACTGCTTCCCATGCATGCATTTTCCACATCTTGACTTTTCCTAGCTTCTAATCCAAGAGAAACCAACCTAGTCCTCAAACAAAGCAATACAACGTCAATTCATATTTTCAGCCATCGTTTTGACAGTATACCTGTAGGAGAACCCAAATTGAACATATTACATCTTGATGAGAGTAAAATGACAATTGTTACAAAGACAGCCATTCATAATCATTTCATTCACACCGAAGATCGACAAATGCATCATCATTCTTTTTTTCTGTTAATTTAGACTGTAAATTTTAGATCGGTATTCTTGCTTACATTTCTTGGGGAAAATGTTTTAGCAGTTTGACTATGGCTACTAGCAAAATGAATTAGAGCTTATGCGGATAATCATAGAATAAGTGCCTATCTAACTGATTTGTTGTTGTTGTTGTTGTTGTTGTCGATTTTTGATCCGCTGACAGCAATATACTGCCACAACGTTGTAAAAAAAAAAGGAAAAAGAAAGGCCATGGTTTCACACAGTTGAAATTCACGTAACAGGGTTTTAAAACGACACTATATTTAAATGACATTCCACTTTTTGTGCCTCACAAGGTTTATATCTGCACGATAAATCAGAATCAAGCGACGAACGTTCTTCTTTAGGAACCTGAAAGGACGGAATTCAGTCAACACATACACGTCTCCCCATATTTGTGCATACTTTCAATATCTAGCTTTTTTCGGACAAAAGTAAGAACGCGATTATTATGATGAGAGTCGAAGTGCATGTATTTAAAAGAATGAGCTGTCGTACAATATGAACACAGACATGTATATTTGATACATTACTATGACTGTGTTATTATCGTTCCGTTTGAAGATATTATGTCCAATCAAAATGATACGCTACGATGAGAATCGTCGGAAAATTCTTCATCAACCACAACTATAGCATGCTACTAGCATATAGACAAAAGAAAAGTACACGAGAAAGAAGAGAGTGATGAGGCAACTGCAGTACTGCGTGCACATACCTTCATGCTGATGTGTAGGCATCTCATTTTGGAGTCTGGCAAGATCTGCTCGTTTATTCAGTGCGTTTGTTGCGAAAGATGCGACAAACTGAATCTCCCCTCTTCTTCCACAGGACCTTGCGTTGTGTGGTTGGGAAACTCAAGCTCTCATTTTTTGGACGCAAAAGTGAGCGTCTTGAAAAGAGAAAAACGATTCAACTGATGCCACACCACTGCAGCTAGTCGATATAAATATGTTGAGTTTTAAGAATCAAACGTCAGTGTGTATTAGGGTCCATGCAATCCAGGGAGAGTGACGTTTGAGTTGACATATTGGTAGATGCACAGCACTGTGACAGTGATGGCGTTACGATGAATTCGTCATATTGATAGACATCTCTTTGTCACACGGCGAACGCAGAGCAGAGCTCTCACGTGCTAGCACATTGTTACATGTGAGTTTCTGGGAAAATCAATGGATAGTCTGTACAATGATATTCATAATCAAAATTCAGCCAAGCTCATTCTTCAGCTTAAACAAAAGCAGAACGAAACAGTGACAATAGAATTAATGCAGAATAGTATAGTGATAGTGGTGACGGAAAATTCATGTCTGTCGCATTAAAACGACGCACACACATACACACAAACACACACGAAATGGTTTCCAAGTAAACTTACTGCTGTTACTCGTATTACTTGTACACTATATGGATCTCTTCATGAGAGATGCTTGAGATACTCTCAAACATGCAAATTACATGCTAAATCCAGAGCGTCACGACGAATAAAACTGATTGTGAGAGAAAGACACAAAGGCATCGAAGAAACCCTTCAACACGGCGAGATGCTGCCACGGAGGACGCGGTTGCTAGGAGACGGGATGAGGGAGAAAGGCTAGTCGATCTTCAAGCATTTAGATCCTATCGCTATCTTATGTTTTTACAGCAGCTTGTATACATATCCTATCTTTATGGTAGGCCTATCATGTTTGCTTTGATGATTGATTACAAATTTTCGTTATTACAGTGTTTCACTGTTTCAATGTTTCGTGGTTGTTGCATTCTTTGTTCATTTCACGGTGTATCGTCTACACGCTATTCCCGTGTAACAAAAAAGTGAAGTGTATGTATGTTATTAATTTCTGTCGAAAAATGAACAAATAAAATTTAAATTGAATTGAACTGAAGTGAATTGAATTGAATCTATAATCGTGCAGGCACAACACTAGGAGTGGTGGAAGAATATACATAATTCCATAAATACACACTATTAATGAATGTATCATAACCATCCAGGTTGTGCCATGATAAACAGGTATAACGACATACATGTTAACTGTGTTGACAGACATATCGATTAATGGCAGATGAGTTCTTCCTCTACGAGAATACATCATTATTGATGTATAAAATGTAACTTTGCAGATTGAGAAGTGACATTTAGAAAAGTATGACAAACGATTTTTGTTGAGAAATTAATCCTAAATCACTCATTGTCTCAAACTGAAATATTTTGAGAACATTGTATATATATATATATATATATATATATATATATATATATATATATATATATATATATATATATATTTATGTTTACACTCTAAACACAAGGCGAACCAGCGCATACCGTTACACAATCTCAGCTCGGTCTATTGATCGGCATTTTCGCACTTGAAAGAGAAACACAAGTGTCGTTTATCCGTCATGTCGCAGCCATGTGTTTCCTCCCCGCTGCGATATTTTCCCGCTTGGTACAATGCACATCTCTCGTAACGAACAATCATCGTATCAGTATTAATTACGGCATAATATGACTAGTCTTACGAGTTATTCTCTTTGTCATAATTATTGGCAGTATCACCACTCTTCGATATACCACTCGCATCGTATGAACAGCTAAATGTCCAGAAAAGTCAGTTTTGTAGTCATAATCTTATCCAAGATACATGACAAAGATTATTGAAATGTAGTATTTCGCTTAAAAACGTGAGGGTACATCAAAATAGGAAAATCAAGTTGAGAAAGGAGTCTGCGCAACTTAGAATAAACTTCCGCGGTTGGCTGTCTTGTACGGAGCGATACGCACACCAAGGAGTTCGATGTATTGTCAACGAGAGAAAAGGAGCGCGTGAAAATGAGAGGACGTGCGTCGCCTCTCGGCGTTGCTATGGATACAGTGACTCTTTACCATGGCAACTGTATACATAAATCTTACGAATATGTTGAACGCTTTACAATCTCAGTCATCAGAATCATTTGACCTTTCTACATTTCTTTTCCATGTTTTTTTAGCCAGGCAGACATCGGCCAAGCTGACGAAGCTGACAGCCATGACTATACGAATGTGCGTATAATTTATGAAAATAAAAAATGGACAGGAGCAGAACTTCATAATAAGTCTTTGGAAAAAATATAAACATTACATGTTGGTGGTCTTTCTCAGTGCTAATCTTGACACATATCGCGGGTCAAATTTGTTATCATGGTAATGGGGAATTCAAGTAGATTGGTTAGTGTCATATCCTACTTCAGTATAATCCACCTAAAAGACATTTCATCACTGTCGTGTCATAGACCTATTTCTTGGAGGATGCATTATGCAAGAAACGACATTAATAAAACTGCGACAGTTAGCACTATGGGACCCCCCCCCCACACACACACACAAATCAAAGAAAAGCCTGGAACACATACTTGCAAACACACACACACACACACACACACACACACAGGAAAGGGAAAAGTAGCAAAGCGTTGTTCGATGTTCCTATATCAGTAGTGTATGTAGCAGGGTGCATATACAATGTATACCGTCAGTTCGCTTCGAGCGATCAATTCAAATCAATATTGATCGAGTTTAAAAATCTCATAGTAACTGCTGCCCAAAAAGCATTCGCTTGAAACTGTGGTGCCTGATTTACTGGTGTATGTTGTCTGTAAAGTGAGGCTGAAAGTCACGTGGTTTCGAGCTCACGTAATGGCCTTTGTGATAGAGGTTGGTCATGTTAAAGCGGTCCAACGAGAGTAGAATAAATCTAACCGGGCATTGTTCGTACGTGTATTGATTATCTCCATCTGTACCTTCCTCTTGTCTGCTAATCTCTTAAGAGAGAAAGGGAGCGTGGAACAAACGGCAGGCAAATCGTTAGTCGCCTTTGTTTGGTATGTGGCGTGTGCCTGCATCCAACTGGCGGCACGCGCTAAATAAAGCAACAGCTGCGTTGGCACGCGTCCTTTGTGAGAGTACAACATGTACGAAGGATTTCCTACTGGGAATGCCATCATGGCGTTTCTTAAAAAAAAAAAAAAAAAAAAAAAAAAAAGACAGAGAGATTAGAACCACCCAAGGGGTAAACTGCCATTTCGAGTATTGCCTGCTAATCATACCACTAATCTGTGACCAGCGTTTCATATGCATGTCAATGATTGGCTAATGACCTTAGTCACTAACTTGTTCTCCATCCCTATAGCTAAATCAAACCTCTTCTTGTCTTCTGAATCACAGGTAAAGACGGTCTCAGTGTTGTTGTTGCTTTTTTTTTTTTTTTGGGGGGGGGGGGTGTCATTCGTCATCTGCGCTCTATGGGCCATTCTACTATTACATGAACATCTATGGTAACTATGACAACAGAAGGGATGTACATGGGGTACATGAACTATCACGCAAATACTTATGTAGAAAATACAGTAGATACAGAAATATCGTGTCCATGAATTCATATTTCATAATATTGCAAAGAAATTGTATGTTTGTCAGATTTTTTTTTTATTGTAGACAGAGACGCACTAGCAGACAGACGTAGGAGTAAATGTGTATGTGATATATACAACAATCATGAATAATCATTATGATAATGTTTACAATAACAATTATGGTCTTAGACTGGACTATAATATTCACAGAAAAGTCATAATTGCTCTTGACTTTTCATTTCTCTTCGATATTTTCCCACCGTAGATGGCATGGCTAACTGTGCAGTTGTCATGCATGGATCCGGTATAGAGCCATTCGAGTCTATTCAAGTTATTGTCATTTAGTCAAAGTAGTTATTCACACATGGATGTTTATAATATGTGCACGTATACAGATATTGCTCTTTTAGAGGTGTAATGATAATGCATGCTTGACATTTCCGTGGGAGTGATATTTTCCACAAGAGTTCTTTTCCCGAGGAGCGCAAGGCTGAGGGGAAACATCTCGCAAGGTAGGCCTAATGTCAAGTGGTATTTTACAAAATATAGACAAGGGCATGTATGTTATACAATATGGTCTACATATACACGTTATTCCATTCAAAATCACGTCGGTATATCATAGCCAGTCAATTCTTAAATCTGCTTGACACTGCTAGTAATATAACGATTTCAATCCTCCCTGTATACTAGTCACTTACGTGATTGCATCATGACCAATCACCCACTAGTATTTATGTTGATCATTTCCACATGTATGTATGCATATCATATATATATATATATATATATATATATATATATATATATATATATATATATATATATATATATATATATATAAACTAGTAATGCAACCAATTCTGTGTATATGGGTGCGCGCTCTTCATGTTCAATTTATGTTTTGGTATTGACATTCCGCGTCGAGACTCCTGAAGAAGGTGGAGGCCACCGAAAATATATATATATATATATATATATGTATATATATATATATATATATATATATATATATATATATATATATATAGCATACACGTGTGTGTGCTCATTCATCAATGTTGACTACACGTGTGAATCTATTTTGCCACTATATTCAGTGTTGGTAGAGACAATTCTTTTTTCTTTTTAGCTCTGTACACGTGAATTGCATTTGCGTCGCTTCGTCTGTTACCATAGCAACCACACGTCCTGTAAATGTTCAAAGAACTATCAAATCAAAAATGATTCCAAGGGTCCATACAAAATTTCCTAAAGCAAGGGATTTACCACGTCCTTGATCACTGTTTAAATACGTCTCATGAATAATGAGCGATTTTAACGGTGGGAAATGAAGGAAGTATATTAAAAGTGATGGTTTAATGGCCAGTGTAAGGATTGCGTTGTCACCATGAGACACTTGAGAGAGCAGCACGTTGCTCATGCCGCGAAAAGCAGAGGTTGATGCGTGAAGCAACTCGTAAACAGGCGAATGTAATGAAATCTCTCGCTTATTTTTTATCACTCAAGTTTGTGAATGCCGAGTGCGATGGCAAGAGATTGATTTGCGTGACTAACTTCTTAGACATAAAGATAAAAAATACTAATATACTAAGTGATGCACTGTTGAGCCGGTATTCATCCGTCATTGTTCCAGAATATTCTTGGATTAGTAAAGAGTAGATGGTGATGACATCTCTCATGTTACCAGTAAACTCTCATCACTGTGATGAAGTGCCTCATCCATTCTGAAAGTTTGATCTCCTTAACATCTCTCACAATCCCCTCTTCTTTCTTTTTTTTTCGATAATCTTTATTTGATTTCTATAATTCTACATAGCAAAACATTCCTCTTGAATAACGGCCTACGCAAACAATATACAATCAAGAGCGATTAATCAAACGAAAAGCAATCAATCGGTATGTGACTCGCGGATCATAATTTTTATTCATCCTTCTTTCTCTCTCTCTCTCTCTCTCTCTCACACACACTCACACACACACACACACACACACACACACACGCACAAGCAAACTCTCTCTCTCTCCTCTTAAAACACACTGGATCTAGGGTGTCAATCGTTTTACTTCGACCTTTTCCTTTCATCTTTTTTTTTTCAAGTCAACGCACGGGAGGGGGCATAACTGCCAGGTATGACAGTTCATCAACACGACATGTTGCCCTTGCAATAAACTTCAACTTCATCTCTGTCAACCACAAGAAGCAGAAGAGCATATATTATATATGCCCTGACCTTATTGAGATCACAAAGATGTGAAATTAATACTGCGTCAGAGCCTATACATCTGTGAAGTTTGTGTCATGATTCGTTTATCCACTCTTTTCGGCTCCAAGCAGATTCTGGAGAGCTTGAGATGAAATGCCAGTCCAGGATCAAGTTGAGTAGAGACATTAGAAACAGAATAACAGAAGTTTTGTCACCATGTGATAGGACGTAAAAAGAGAACATTGTATACTATTTGCTGTTACAGCCCTTTTTCTTCTCACCAAACAGAATATTTGTCGACAATAAAGGAAAAACTGAAAATCTGTGGTTGATTGACTTAACGTCTGAATAGTCTTGTATGTTTGATTATATCTATCGATATAATCATATTAAAACATTGCAAAAATCTTCGAGAGGAAAGGGTTTTATTGCACATGGATAATTCATGTTCATTCATAGTTAGAAAATCGCCCAAGAAGGCCTAATTTGTCTATGGCATATAGAAACCATGTATGATCCAATGGGCGATGTGTTGTTTCAGAAGGTCGCCAGATTCGCAGTGTGCGAGCAACTTATCTGAAGTCAGGGTTTGTCTGTTCTGTTTTGTTTTGTTTTGTCGTGGATTTTTCTTTTTTGGAAATAAAACGATATTTCAAAAGAGAAATGAATGACGGAAATGATTCTTAGAGAATTAATGAGCGCGTTTACGATAATACAATGAAATCATCCAGAGAGGTCCGAGGCAATTTTTATCACTGATGTAATCATGTCCATCATGATGAGATAACAAAAGTGAATTTCTATCCGGCGTTAGCTACAAAAGGACAACTCTGATACTTTGCAGATGTTATAATATGTACGAGTTCATCAAATAATGTTCGCTGCATTTATTGACGAAAAGCCGCTAAAAGACTTAAGAAATCGATGCTGTCAAAGATTAGAATCCGCGCGGACGCAAAATACAGTAATATTGTTTAGTATGGTGTATACCTATGACAGTATGAATTGAGGCCTGACGTGGGGTAGCCATGGTAACGGTCATACATAGGGAGGGTCTTCAAAACGGCGACATGGGATGTGAGATGCTCTTCAGTGAATTTTAACGGACAAAGCTATAGATCTTTATCTTGGTGGTGACAAGACAGTCCGAAGTCCAGAGACGAGTCTACAAGGGGTCAGTCACAGCAATGACACGTGTCATTAGTTTTCAATTTGATTGCTCCATGTGATGCTGTAAAATGTTTGACCCAGATCCTGAAAGATGTCAGACCATTTGAGTAAGAGCTGGGGGGGGGGGGGGGAGGAGGAGGAGGGGAGGGGGGGGGTGTGGAGGGAGAGAGGGAGAGATGGAGGATGTGCAAAGTATATAGGAGGTTGCATATAAAACAATGGAAGTAAATTCTTGTCATAGCTTTCACTAAACACCGCCATGTAAACAAGTACATATTTTAACAAATTATAGTGATGCACATGGGCTTTGAATAGGCACACATTTATGAAATCACTGTGCAAAACATATCTCTATTAATGGCAAAGAGATAATTCTATTTGAGTGATTAAGGAGATGTTTTGGTATTAGTGAAATTGTATATACTCTTAGTTTAATTTAACGGTTTAAATTAATCTTCTATATTAATCGTGCATCAATCGCATGTAGATGCTAGAAAATGTTTGGGAAACCGTACGAACATTCGGTTTTGTTAACATGTTAAATGTGACACCATACGTAAGTGTAAAAGGTGATTTTTAGGACATACATTTTTTTTTAAATAACGTCAGGAGTGGTGATAAACGATACCAGGTGAAAACGATATACAGGAGTATAACCGTCCCGGTGTCATTTACTTTGAAAAATGACCTACATTTTCATATTCATATCCACGTTATTGGTTCCAAGCAGTGGTTGTTGTGGAGATGAACGGCGATGATGTATGTGCCTCGTATTGGAAGATGGTCATAGTTTTGTTTGTTTGTTTGTTTGTTGGCTGTTGTGATGATGTTGGACAAGACCGGTTCGAAGGCTAGGAAGTCTCTGACACTCTGAACAGACAAAAATAAAGTTACGTTCACACGGCGTTCCTAATTTTAAAGATTAGCTGGAAGTTTTAAACTTCGATGAATAAGTCTTATTTTTAACCCCAAATAGACGCACGCGAAAGATATAATCTTTAGACTTTAAAGGACAAGTTCACCTTCATTAACATAAGGATTGAGAGAATGCAGCAATATTAGTAGAACACATCAGTGAAAGTTTGAGGAAAATTGGACAATCGATGCAAAAGTTATGAATGTTTAAAATTTTTGTGTTGGAACCGCTGGATGAGGAGACTACTAAGGCTCGTGATGTCATATGAGTACAACAGTATAAAGAAAGCATAAAGAAAATTCAACATACATTATTTTCACTTTTTTCGCATAATAAAAGAGCACTTGACTTGCCTCTTTCTAAAGGCAATGGGAATAATATTACCCATAACATATGTCAGTAACAAGTCAAGGGAATGAGTACTTTTTTCAAAAGATGAAATTTTGTGAAATTCTCTTTATATTTTCCTTATACTGTTGTACGTATGTGACATCATACACTGCAGTAGTCTTCTCATCCAGCGGTGACTGCACAAAAACTTCAAAAATTCATAACTTTTGAACGGATTGTCCAATTTTCCTCAAACTTTCAATGATGTGTTCTACTAATATTGCTACATTCTCTCAATCCTTATGTTAATGAAGGTGAACTTGTCCTTTAAACTTTAGGACGACTTCAATATCTATTAAAGAATCTTCAGAGGCAGATCGTGGGGAAGTGGTTGAGGTGTTTAGTATGCCGTCTGCAAAAAGTCCACGACTGACAATTCTGCTTCAAACTGTACTCTTTAACCTTCATAAATAGTAGACATGCCTATCCGTTTCCGCTTTCAAACGTTCAAGAAGGTAATATATGCCTTCGCCAAATTTTTTGCAGTCCTTCGGGTCGATATGAATTGTGTTTATCACTATGCTTAACTAAGGAGGAAGTGTGGAGATGGATGTACATCTTTCCTCGGGAAGACCTGTACATACCTCAGGTTTCTTGGTGTTGTTTGCAAGCCCGAAGTCGCCACAAGCTGAGCAGCACCGATTATTCCACATTTTGGGCTCGGTGGTGCACTGTTCAAGGCACAGGAGGCTTCACCTCAACTCTTGAGACCTTCTGCCGTTATCTTGAGTTCCGGAATTAGTTCTGAATCTTACCTTTTGTCGCAGTCATGGAAAGTAATCACACAGTTTCATTAATGTAATAGTGATCGTTGAAAACTGTAGATGCCAGACGATGATAACAACACAAACTATGGCCAACTGAATGAAAACATTTGAAGCCAGTGCAAACCCCTGATATCAAAAATATATATACATGTATATATCAGTACAGAACAGTCGTGTAGAATATTTTTACATAATGTAAGTCTTATAAACCAATCTTTAAAAGGGAGATAACATATATACTTTATATATTTTCCTATGAACTCAATTACGAATCTATATGATTCCCAAATTCAAAACAAGGGAGCTGATTCAGTACCAGAGTGATTTTTACTGCAGTCATAATCATGCTCAATGGAATTAGTATTTAGGATTGAAATCACAAAACAAATTGATGATAGGGTCAATATTAGGCATGCCGGCTGTAATATGCAATAATATCAAGAATTTTTCAGGTAAGATAAAATAACACAAACATCAAAATAGATAATCAGCAAGGTTCTTGACATTCATGCACCAATCTAGAAAAGACGGGCACGTCATGTTTCGGCCAAGCAATGCAACACACTCTCAGGGGTAGTAATCGAAGTTCAAAGGGTTAAAGCACCCCAATCCTGTGTGCCTAGTTGAAAACGTCTCTCTTCATATAACACTCCTGCATCGCTTTTCGACAAGTCAGCATTGCGTATAACAGGTGATTATTGTCCTCCCTTCAAACCTGATGTGACTGATTTAGGTGCATCGAATCTTGTTAGGGTCTCGGCTACTCAGAGTACCTAATGGATTATTTATCAATCGCATAGCGTCACATCCAATTTGTAGTCACGTTTACATTTTGTATGATTTTTGTTTACTGAAAATACGGATTTAATCAAAATACTCTAATCTGTTCATTCCTTCATTTACATTCTTTGTATACCTTTCTGTCATATTCATAATCTGCGTTTCTCTGAAGGGCGATGATTTTCAAAGTCAAGGGAATTTTGAAGATAAACATACATGTTGTTATAATATTTGTATAAGTATTAGTAGTATAGATTATTGAACGTCTTCCAATGTTCCTATTAGCTGACTGATGTATCGTCAGTCTGTTCACGACTGTATGCAAGTTTTGTTGATTTCTAATCGGAATTATACAATGTATATCTGAATAAACATCACACACTACACACCATTGGAAATAGACGTGTTGTTGCAGGCAGGCAAAGACAGTCGGAGCCAGGGGTGGTGCAATATATATAAATATATATATATATATATAATATTATATACACACATACACACACACACACACATACACACACACACACACACACACACACACACACACATATATATATATATATATATATATATATATACATATATACACACATATATATACATATACATACACACACACACACACACATATATATATATATATATAGGGAAAACTTTGAGCAAAGAGAATGGGTTTCCATCGGGATTCGAACGATATAGAAAGCCGTAGCTATAGCTCAATCGGTAGAGCACTGGTCTAGTAATCCGGAGGTCTCGGGTTCGAATCCCGATGGAAACCCATTTTCTTTGCTCAGAGTTTTCACTATCTATCATTTGTTTCTGGTCAGTTTTCCCTTTCTTTGTTTCAATATATATATATATATATATATATATATATATATATATATATATATATATATATATCGATCAGATATATTGATTGATATCATATATCAGAGGAACCAGTCACAGTCATTTTATAGTGTATGTGATGTTAACATGCCAGCAGCAATTTAATGTTGTAGCTATATTTGTAAGACTCAACTTTATACGTACAGTAATCTACTTATTACTAATTCGATGTTTTCTTTATACATTTCTTTTTTTTTAACAATATCAAACAAGTACAATTTCTACATCATCATAGCATATCGTTATGCCTTTGAATTGAATTGAATTGAAATTGAATTGAATTGAATTGTTCAATGTGGTGCAATGCCATATGGGCTTTAAAAAAATCTATCATACAAAACTCTCACCGGCCAATAAAACAATTTCTTCCTAAATGATGATAATAATACAGTTCTAATAATATGAATGATCACATAATTAAGAGACAAGTGACATGTCCAGCAAGTGAAGACATAATTACTCTAAAATTGGGCTTGTTTAGTATAGATGCTTCAAATTCAGAATTGTGGCACTCTGCAACCACTAATATAGGTTTTCCCATTCATTTTCAAACTTTTTTCATTCAATTTCACAAATTTTTACTTCAATTTCGTCGCGGAATGTCGAGAGTAGGCCAATCTTACTTTCAAATTCGTCTTTCGTCGTTCATTTTCAAATAAAGTCAATTCAATTTAGTCATTTTGCATACATTTTCGTCATTTATACAGTTCAAATTCGTCAGTCTCACTCGCAGCACTCAAAACAGCAGGATCGATTTCGTCTTTTGTCAATCATTTTCGTTAATTTTTCATTCATATTCGTCTCATATCTCTACTCGGTGTGATTTTCCAGTCATTCATGTATTTTTTTTTCCTGTAACCGTTCACATTTTACATTCAGGAGTTAACATACACCTAAGTCCCCCCCCCCCCCACACACACACACAGAACCACAGATACAGACACACACACAAGCAATCCGAGTACACACCGAAACAAACATACATGTACCATGTGTGTGTATACCGTCTCGTAAAAGAAAACACTGACAAACAATTTCTAGGCAAACATGATTAAAGACAAAATTTAAGTGTAGAATTGTCGCCTGTTTAATGTCAAAGAATGGATAACATAATTATGTTTGCTGCTTTCCAGGGTATAAAATTTAAACTTTGCTTCATGCATTAGGCCTATGATGCGAAAAACTGAACATTACGAGTTAAAGTCCAAAATGTGACACTGACATACTGTCCTTGGTTATGACTTTTGACTGTCGTTTATCCTTCAGTCATTTTCGTTGGTTGTCTTGTTTTTTGTGTATTGTTAAAGCAAATGGTTAGGGAATAATGTGTAAGAATACAGTTTATGAGAGAAACTAAAAATATGTCGGCTTAAAGTTGGTTCACCATCAAAATAAAAAATCGACAACATCTGACTAATTTGAATGAAAAATTCATGAAATTGTGTGAACAAAGACGAATTTGATCTTCACATTCTGCGATCCGTCAGCGGGAGGGACGAATTTGAATGACAACTGACGATTTTGAATGCAAATGTCTTCGAAAATGTTTGACGAAAAACGAATTACAATGACAATTGACAAAATTGAAGTTAGGATTTGCGTTCCACCTGCTTCTCGGGACGAAATTGAATAGTAAATCTTTGAAATTGAATGACAAAAGTGCGAAAATGGATGGGAAAACCTATAATACATTTTGAAGAACATGCGTACAATCATATCATTCAACTGAAACATATTTCTGTATCATATCTCTTACACGACCCTAAACAATGCACTCAAACTGTAAAACGAGATGAATCGCAATGCTTCAGT
>NC_092685.1:52390089-52426318 GCF_964275005.1 Diadema setosum
CAAACAAATAAATCATCTTCATAAGAAAAACAACAACTGTGTAGGCCTTACCTGCTCCCTGGGATCGTATAGTTTTGGGACCTAACTTTAGGTTTCCTTGAGAAACCACTCATAAAACATCAAAGGGCATGCAATTCAAAGAGGGATTCAACGTTTGGTTTTGAAATGGCCGTGGTATCCAAAACAGAGCAATCCTAATAAAAGGTGGGACCCACCTTTTATTAGGATCGCATTGTATTACGTTTGTTTTTGGATATCTCAGCCATCCCAAAACCGATTTTCATCTAATGAAGTTTGGATTCCTCTAAGAATAAATGGTATGATCTGTATTTCATAAGTGGTTTCTTGGTATCTCGCAGAGTGTTAAAGGCATTGTTCGACATTTGCAGATGAAACAAAAGCTCAGCTTTATTGCTTCAAAATAGTTCTAAAATTTGAAATAGGGATAGAAACAACCAGTGTATAGAAGTTAATCAGTGTAATCAATGTTAAGTATTGTTAAAAATAAAAAATGTGAACAATAGCTATAATATTTTTTTAACTGTTTACAGTTATGGTTTAGTGCGAAAAATAGTGAAATCTCCTTATATTTTGGGCTTTATCGCGAAATTATAGGATGTTTTGTAATATAGCTGACCTACACATATTATATGCATCAGATGCGATAACTCAAACATTTTTAGATCACTGCTCCAATGGTAAACAGTACCTTTAAAAGCCCACTCCTCATCTCCACTAATACTCCTTTTAATATTCCTTTCAGCTCTGTTCTCTATACGACTGATGGGTAAGAATGATTGGCGACATGATGGAAAATAAGAAGGTAGTCATACAATGCAAAAACCATATCAAATCTATTTACATCACTGATAGCACAAACTGTCATAACAATGACTCTTGATTCATCTTCATCTTGATATACAGTATACATATATATTATATATATATACATAAATACATAGAAAGGTGTTAGCAAAGAGTATATTCGTGTATCCGTGCGTGTACTATACCTGCATTGTTTATTATGTTTAATTATGTATGTATGTATGAGTGAGGAAAGAAAGCAAGACAGAGAAGTGAAAAGAAATATGCATACACTCATATCTTCTGAAGATCGCTTGGTTCGGCACAGAAACATTTATCCATATTGGGGTTTAGAATAGGGGAAGGAATAACGATGACTCGTTAAAGAGGGGGACAGCAATGGCTAGACGTGTTTATAATCATTTGCGTTTGGGCGTGCGTCTCTCTGTCTGTCTGACGGTGGAGGAGGCTTCGATGGAAGGTATGACAAGTAAGGGACAAATAATGGGACATCTGGACCCATATGGGATGCCGGTCATGCATGGCCAGGCCCTTACTTCGCATCGCTTCCTCTTACACACATCGTTGCGAGGATGATTGCATTCGTCACCATGGTAACCCAAATTTGGCGCGCTCGGCAATATAGGGTGAAAGTGAAGAGAACATGATAGAGGTAGCATATGGGTTTGCTATAACATGGTCCAAGTGGCACCATCAGTTCATATGTCTGTACTGAATGACCGGACTTATTTTAGAGGAGTTCGCTTGGCTCTACATGGTCACAGGGTTGCAACAACGTAACGTCAGTAGGTGACATGGAAAATATCCTATTCGCAGCAATAATTTTCAGCGAATTAAAGACATACTTTTAATACACCGAAATAAACATGATATTATGGTTAATCAGAACCAGACACATTTTTTATAATTACTTAATCAGCATTAAATCAGTGTAGTGTTATGAACGATTGTGCGTAACTGCCTTCTCTTTGAGAATACACTGAAATCCGCCTGTGTGATTTGAAATATGACTCGGGATATCGATGATATGATATATCAATCAGCATCTCCCCTGTAGTCACAAAAGAAACAAACGTGATGATTCTAGGAATGAACCAAGTGGTATCTACTCTCTTTTTGAAATGGGAATGGATGGAGATGGTATAGAGGTTACATTCTTAATGTATCAGACAAAAGTTAGATATACAAGTCTTAATTGTATAGAAATAACATACACAATCATGCTCGATCTGTGCAATTGTTAAATTGGTTGGAAACAAGTTACAAAACTGCTTGAATTATTTTGTATCACCAAAAGTAGTTTGCTCATAATATAAGAACCTAATCATCAGTTAATGTTGCAATCACGAACATTCTGGCCTCGGGCTAAAAGGCATGATAGTCACTAATTTCATTTCGTCGGGAAAACTCTGAATTGTCTCAAAAGGCGTGGCAGATTGGAATTCACACCTACTCGAATTTTAAATGGTCATCTAGCAGACAAGACGACGCTCACTCATTTTTAAAGACCTTCGAGCTAGCGTGGAAGCTAATTTGAATATTTCACACTCTCACACCATTTTCTTCACGCTTGCGGAATATCTGATGAGACCAATAAGAATCATTCAGTCTGTTTCCACTATGGGATGTCACTTTTCGTCCCTGGTCGACGTAGCTGCAGGGTCTGATGGATAATTCGAACCAGTGTGCTTCGTAAGGGGATTAATCCGCTGGACTCGTGACTGCAACGCGGCCTATAATCAGGTTGGACACATGCAGAAAAAAAAGTAAATGAGAAAGAGATTTAGTGGTGAATTAAAATGACTAAGCGTGAAAAGTATGAATAACAATGCTCTCTCCATTATCAAAAGATAGGATATTTCGTCTCAAAATAGGAAAAAGATAAAGAAGACTGGGATTACAAAAGAGGACATATAAATGGATGTGATTACACCGTATCACAATTCATTGACTTTTGCTTGAGATTCCCACAAGTTAAACGAGTTTGAGAACCATGTATTACACGTCAATAGTTCTTTCACCTCAACTCCTCTCTAATAACATTATTCAAATGAAGTTATACAACACACACCCTGAGAGTATTTTCTATTGTGCATACTGCATTTCCAGGCTGAAACTATACCGAGGGCAGGCAGAATTTCATTTATAACTTGGAGCGAGATCTTTTTGTGTATGACGATGTATAAGGACAGACATTCAAGTTGTCATTACGAATGATCCGTGTTAATGTTATATCCTACTCCTGCCAGTTCAGTCATATTACAGTACGTTTTATGTAAGCCTGCACTTAGAAATAATCGCGATCAAATCGTGAAACAATCGGTATAGAAAGCCACCTTCATAGAACGCTATGAGTTTAGCGATGAAGTATGCCGTTGTCAAATGTGGACACCCCAAATTGGATTCGATGTTAATATCATACTAATTATTATCACTACTGACCTACTGATGAGCAGCGTCTAAAATGTTGGATTTCATGTTATTTCTTTCCTACATACTCATTTCCAGTCTTCGTGGTATGATTCGGTATGCAACGTGTGTGACTGAGAGGATGGGATGTCGTGTAACTAAAAATAGTTGAAAATGTAGATTGAATCTCTTGATCATCAATTAGAGCACAAGAGAATCGGTCTTATTGTATTCTTAATCGTGACAGACAGTAGAACTTATAGTTTTCATTGTTCCACATCTCATTCCATGCTATGAGATTAACGGCACAGTTTGCATATTACTCACTGTGACAGTCTTCTAGATATCTGTATCTTAAAAGGGCAGATTTCAAAATCTTGTATTGTATACTGGTCTATTAAGAAACGTGTAGCTGATTAACATCGGCTCGACATTTGAGTCTATGAAGCAATGTCATGATTCCTATAGGGGGCGCTAGATAGTGTCAGTAATGCATTACTAGTAGTTGGGAAGCTTTTTCTTTCTGGAGGAAGTAGGATGAGGAGACATTATTCCATAGCTTTGCTGTGAAACTGTAAAGGTCCTATTGCTGCCAAGATTTCGGTCTAATAGTGATTTGAGGATCTAAGTTTCCACCAGGGATGTATAAGGTTAAGCATTTAGATCTTGGAGCCTGGTTGTCGACAGATATATATTGCAATCATGTACATTACAGAACAAGTTTATTAGAGGTAACATGCTGTTGGATAAATAGCCAGAAAAAGATATATGAATTACAGGCTGAGAAGAATGACTTTTCCCAAACTCAAACACGAGAAGCACTGTCCAATTCTGCAGGCGCTGTAAACAATTGTTTTTATTTATATTTTGTTTATATTTTCATGACTTGTGAGTAATATGTTCGTAATTGTTATACTTATTTTCTGTTGTGTATAAGTGGAGAAATAAAGCTTACTGAAACTGAAACTGAAACAATATACATGAGGCTTCAGAAAAAACAAAACAATAATATATACAAAAAACAACAGCAACAACATTCAAAGAGAGACTGGTATAGCCCAGAATCTATACCAGCCTTTGTTTGTTTGTTTTTGTTGTTGTTGTTGTTGTTTGTATGTAATTCCTACGAAAAACAAAATGATGCACTGACTTTCATTTTCATGACGTGCAGTGATGGCCATATATTGTGAAAATATAGAAAATGATGAACATGCGGCTCGCGTATATCGGTTACAGTTCGTTATTCCGAAGGTTCGTTAATCCGAAAATGAAATAAGGTTCGCTATTCTGAAGATTCGTAATTCCTAAAATGAAATAAGGTTCATTTTTCCAAACGTTCGTTAATCCGAAACCGGAAAAAGGGGTTCGCTACCCGAAGATTCGTCGATCCGAAAATTAATTAAGGTTCGTTAATCCCATAATGAAATAAGGTTCGTAATTCCGAAAATGAAATAAACCTGATTCACTGACAAAATACGGTGCTGTTATATTTAGAAATGGGAGGATATTTCGCAATGAAGACACGCGCACACACACCCATACACGTATACACGTACTGACATACATACGCACACAAACAAACACGCACATGCAACACATTGACGAACTGGAATACAAACGTTATTTGTAATGATTATTGGTGAAAAAGAAGTATTTTCTACTTTCTCCTTCGTGTGACACCCTTTCCCTCTTCCTTATTATCATAAGGATGAACCATTCATGACGTACAAACAGTTATGACAAGAGGTCAGTCAAAGGGAAAACAAGCCACAGATTATTCAGTCTTCAGATTAATGAACCTTATTATCTATTTTCTGATCACCGAACCTTATGTCAGTCTCGGATCAACGAACCTTATTTCATTTCCAGATTAACGAATCTTCGGAATAGCGGACCTTATTTCGTCTTAGATTAACGAACCTTTGGAATAACGAACCTTCGGAATCACGACCCCTATTTCATTTTTGGATTAACGAACCTTCCGAAAAACGAACATCACCCTATCTCTCTAATGACCTAAATAATGAAGGCAATAAATAACCGAACGTACCGTCTTCGAACAACAAAATTAAATAAACACAAATGCTATGACATGCTCTTTAAATAATATAAAGCATCATTTACAATCTCCATTTAGAGGGCAATAAATCAATTTCCATTGTTAACGTGAAAGGACAGGTACATTATTTTGATATGTGTGTTCGTTGGTCCATTTTTTTAAAAGCTATTCAGTACCGTTTTAAAGGCAAAAATTCAAACGAAAACAAATAACTAATTAACATAAGTGATTTGGTCTACCAGCTCATTATCTCTCCAGAAAAATGTCACCAAGAAGTTGGTTGCCTATAAAATCTCCACAAAAGATTCTCCATTGAGCCTTCTGTAATTGAGTGATGCACATTGATCGCTAAATATAATTTTCACTACTACACAAATGAACTTATCAATTTATTTTATTAGATCGTATTGGCAGCATGGTGTGTCAGATCGCTGACTTACTTCAG
Source organism: Diadema setosum (assembly GCF_964275005.1). Classification (NCBI taxonomy): domain Eukaryota; kingdom Metazoa; phylum Echinodermata; class Echinoidea; order Diadematoida; family Diadematidae; genus Diadema; species Diadema setosum. The sequence continues at coordinate 52,395,828 of NC_092685.1, forward strand.
TGAGCTCCGGTGGACATCCAGTTGATATGAAGTAACTTGTTTGAGTATAGGTTGGTAACATCGTTGCTCGAAACACAGTGATGAAAAAAATTAATGATTCCTCCGATCATTAACAAGAAATTGTACACTTTTGAGCTTGATGGATGATAATGAGGAAAAGAAAAGGAAGAAACTGGTATGTAAAATGTGAAAATTATTCTTTGCTTGAATCAGTGAAAGTGGTCATACATCTTCGACCCATTCATTGTAATGCAGGCAAATCAATCTTGCGTCCTCTTTACCCTTTCTGGGCGCGGACTTCACTAATCGTCCCCCAGGACGATCTAAAGTCAATATTGGTAGCAGACGACTCGCACATTATCGACTTTTGCAGTTTGTTGTATTTGGATATTCCCTCGTGGAATCACAAACGAAACAACTCACTTTTTTTTCTTCTCAATCTCCCACCTCCCTTTCCTTTCACTCCTCTTTTCATCTACGTCAAATAAACCCTTCTTTCCCTCCAGTGCCGCCGTCTTGTCTCTGTCCATATTTTCATGCACTGTCCCCTTTGTTATTTCCTCCGACGAAGTAGGACGACATGTACTAATTTTACCCGGAGCAAACAACGAAACTAGGAACAGGACAACATTGCGCAACTTAGTTCTCTCTAAATTGATGATAGTTACGATCTTAATATGCAGATGGATTGCATGTCTCATAAAATGTTGTCAGTGGGCAAATACATAGTTAAGAATTATTGCAGTTTGAATAATATAAATGTGTATATTCTCATCATTCCTTTCTCGTCTCATGTAACTAATTAACTTAAAGTTCATACGTATAAAGAAACGGTGCGCAGTATCAGTCCTCATTCCATTAAAAATAATGATATGCGCGCTAAGTTCGAAAAAGTTTTGGATCGGAGAATGGCCAAAAAGAAACCGAAACAACCAAAGTGCAATTACAAAAACCACAACAAAACTGCGTCACTAGAAGGCGCTGGTCACATTTAACAGAAATGTGATAAGATGATCGCAAGTTGAAGGAAAAATCGGCCCCGACGTCTGACGTTAGCAAGGCCGCATCGTTGAATTCAGTGTACCTTTGTTATCAACTCCATCACTGCATTACATCTTTGAAGACTTTTGTATTGAGATGTAATCCCACATGACATACTAGGTAGAATTAACACTTATAGAACTGTGGCTTGCACTGCCTAGAAGACTAATGTGTTCTGTCTTGGAATAAACAGCCCCCCCCCCAAAAAAAAAAATAAAATAAAATAAAATAAATAAATAAATAAAAATTCCCCTCCAACACACGCACACTGTCAATTCGACAAAATTATATCACGTCACTCAAGTTTTCTATTACAGCAACAGCCTTTGTTAACAGCATGTGTACTGGTGTGAATGAAAGTTACAAAGAACCACATACATTCCTGTTCAAAATGTCACATTGCAGTGTGCTATATTAGAATGAAGAGGTAGAAAGATTTTGTGGTTAATGTCATGCCATTCTCTTGCTCAGTGAAACATTTTTCCTGTTACATGTATATGCTTTGATAAACCAAATAAAACCAAATTAAACACTCATTGTAGTCAATCAACGGAAATTTTGGAGTAATTTGCCCTGCCACTGGCATTAGAAGTTTAGTGTTTTCTGAGTTCTGTTTTATACTGGATGATGAATTCACTAAATGCATGGATGCTGCACGTTTTACAAGGTGACACACTAGCAATGCTTCACACACTATTTTGATAGGGACATGTACATACATGTACACGCATATTTATTCCACATGAACAACTTTTTAAATTGTTGCACTTAATTATTTGATGCATATACAAAGATAATACACTGTACACCTGTAATTTTAATCATTTTCACTGTCATAAATACTGATGAATGTGCTGCACAGAAAGGCAACATAAAAATGAAATAAAGAGAACATTGTTAATATTAGAATGTTTTCTTGCATTCCTTACATGTGTACATCAAACAAGAGCACTTTTTAATATGTATTTGTGACTGCATCACAAAACCAACAAAAAGTCACAAGACTTGATTTTACGCGAGGACTAAAAGTAGGAGAAATGGATGAACCTAGTCAATCTTGAGCTTTTCATGCTTTCTGAAAGGGCAGTTCTTCTTGTACATTATTCTAAAGTTTGGAATCAGAAAACAAGTGGGGAATTGCATTTTTAGCAGTTTTTCTAGAACACTTATTTTGTAAAATAGTTGATTAGTTTTATCTTACAGGCCCTTTTTCATTTCTTAAAAATAGATACATACTCCTCACTTTCAACTCTAACAATTTTTTAAAAGTAACATGCTACTGCTTTGAAAGTTGGGTACAAGTAATGGATAAAATGTGTTTATAGATCATGCTCAATTTCAGTTTAATCTGGAAATCCTTTCATTACCTCCGCCAAGGGGGGAGTTCGTTACCGTTGGTTTGTTTGTTAGTTAGTTCGTTCGTTTGTCCGTGTGCAAAATAACTCAAAAAGTAATTAACGGATTTGGATGAAACTTGCATGAAAGGTTGAGAATGACACAAGTAACAAACGATTAACTTTTGGCAGTGATCCGAGAATTTTGGGGAATTTATGAAGGATTTTTGATATTTTGGCAGATAGGGTCAATGAACTTGGGACTTCAGGCCGCGCGTATTTGAGGTTTGCATGCGCGCACTAGAGTGCGTGCTCCACTTTCTGCTAAAAACAAAAACCAAAGATAGTAGAGATAAAAACTTAAAAAAAAAAAAAAAAAACTTTTTAAACTGCTAGGGCGAGGCGCGCCGTGCAGCTGAGGGTTTATGACGTAACAAAGGCTTCTATATTGGGAAATTGGGCGGCTTTCAGCACACAATGCAGTACGTAGGCCTATAATGGGTGGAAATCACTGATCTCTATGGAAGAGTCCAAAGAGCTTTTCCCCAGTGGTAGAGAGGAGAAAAATCTCTTTGGGAAGAGCAAGATCATCGGTGGAAAGAAACTGCTTGGCGGAGGTCTGCACTCTCAGAGTGCTTTTCTAGTTGTTGTTGCTATGGTGTTTGACATCCTATGTTTGTCCCATTCATCCCACAGCCAGCACTGCTTTCTATTATTAAGTGCTTCAATAGACCCTATACTTAGGAGCCACTTTTCTCAGTACACAGTTTTCCAATATTCATATAGAAGAGTCCATTTCATTTGAGTTACACATCATTTTAAAGCTAAAAGTCTGCTCTTTCAGAATCTGTCTGTAACTTAAAATACATATCTGGCAATTTTTGTTGGTTTTGTGATGCATGGTCACTTTTACACATTGAAATATGATGATTTACATGATCATACTTGAGATACAAATTAAAAAAAAAAATACTTCAACTGAGTTTAATACTGTGTCTGCATAATTTGTTGAGTCATCTGTCTATGACTGGATAAGAAGATAAGAAACATTCTAGGCATCCCAATACAGCAGACTACACAATGCAGTCAGAACAACTCACTCACATTTTAATCCAGATCATACATGTTATCACAAATAAAAGGAAAGAATAGTCTGAACTTGATGCAGTAACATTGGTACTTCACGACATACACGTAGATGTCCTATTACAAATGGAATTTTGAAGTTTGAATTAAAAGATGTATGATCACAAACTACAGTACACCTATCTCCTATTGACTTTCTCACAGCCTGAATGATCTTTGCAAGAAATATATCTGAGTTTTCTTTGATGTAGTTGCCACCTGGAATACATTTAGTTTTCTTAGAAAAACCATGACAAACCAAACAAAGACTGAAAGGATTGTATAATGAAATATCCTCATTTTAAAGTCAAGTACACTCACGAGTAGTATTCTTAATCTGCATCTTTTGTTTATACCAGACTGGTAATCATAGATCAACAGGAACACTGCCCACAGATTGGCAGAAGTAACTTTTCAACATCATGCTTCCGTAACCTCAGTATAAAAACTTATAAAACTGAAACAACATCATGTGAAAAATAATAGTGTAAAAGCAACATCATTGTCCCAACATGGACACAGATATCTCACACTTTGTCAACACATCATTTGCACAATACATACTCTCATGTTTGACTTATTATTGTTCAGAAAAACAAAGAGAATGACTTCTGCAACTTTTCCTTTCCACATTATTCAATAGGATCTAATTACAGGATACCCATTTTGAACAAGTGATTCCCTATGGGTCCTATATAATTCCAGCAGAAGATGCCAAACTAATCAATAAATAAGAAAGTGAGTGGCTGCATTGCATGGCAAGGCAAACAGTTGTACACATATTTGTGGCCTTCAAATTTCTCTTCATCTGGCTTTCTTCAAACAGCTTGCAAGTCTCACATTTATGTGAAAGGTTACATTTATTATACACACAAAGCTCTACGAGCTCAAATTGTAAACTTGGCACACACACACAAACAATCGCAAAGAGAAGTGGTTGAACTTACACATGTTTGCATAATCTGATAGATATATTTACACCCACAGACATAGACACACACACACACACATAATAAATACACACACAAGCATGTAAAGAAGGAATAAAGCAACATTCACTTCTTAATACTGCACCCTCACTCCACTGGGACTATTTTGAGATGTATATCAAACAACTCTGCCCCCCCCCCTTTTTTTTTGGGGGGGGGGGAGGGTAAAAGGGCCTTAGTGTGAAAAATATATATCTTATTATTATTTTCTTAAAATCTAGGTTTTTAAGGCTGAAATTTTCATCTATCTAACTCTTGCAAATAAGCGAGCTTTTGTTGTCAAGATACTTATAAAGGGCTATTTACAACTTTTAGCAATTTTTCTTCCTCTTGATTTGGCAAAAAGGTATTTTTTGATACACTCCTAAATTTGGCAGATGGGTGTACATGTATGTAAAGATACACCCTTTTGGCAAGTTTATCATTACATGTGTAGAGTGCTTGAGAACTGGGCAGAAGGGCATATCTCTTGGTATGCCCTTTGTCAAATTTAGCAGTAGACAGGGAAAGGGTTTGAAAAATTGGTAGAAGGGCCCATCTGTCACAAGATATGCCTTTCTGCTATATCAATCACTTGCACGTTGCCACTGATTTGGCAGAAATGCACATCAGCAGCTAGATAAACTGTTCTGGCGAGACAATCACGTGTACATTGCCACTCATTAATTTGGCAGACAGGTGTATCTCTACAAACGCCCTTCTGCCAAATAAAATGGGGTTGCAATACAATGTACTTGTAAACATAGCAAGGCAAAAAAAAGTGATGTGAATAAAGCCATTAATTCAAAAATATTTTGGAAAGTTTGAGACAAGAAAATTATCAGATAATGAAATTTGAAGTACACTGGACATTCTACAAGATAACCGACTGCCAACATTAAGTAATGACTTCTAAAGTTAATTAAAATACCAAAACTTCAAGGACAATTTTCTTTGCTTTTTAGCTATCAAAAAGTTTAAATATGCCCTTTCACCAAAACATGGCTGAGCTGGAAAAGAAGTTGTATATACTGTACATGTCATATATTTAGCGAGCCTAACTTTGCATGAATTGGGACTTCCTGACCATTATTTTCCTAAGTGGTTAATTCCGATTGTGCAGTACCATAGTGAATGGTGAAATGTATGCATGCACGTCGCATTCATGTCAGGTTTAGACTCATTTTTTCGTGTGTTTTTAAATTTGTGAGTACCACCCGACTAGTGAAATTTGCAAAAAATAAAAACCTCGCAAAATATTTGGCATAAACAGTACCAGGTATGCAATGATTCAGGCCAAAGTGATGTAAACTCTTTCTCAAATATGCCTTGGACTAGTCTTTCACAGACTCTCAAACTTTGCTTCAAATTTGTATTGTGTGTTTGTCTGCATGATTATATACAATTTATAATTCTAACTTACAGAACAGTTACATGTCTTATGCTTGTGAAGAAAACAATTTGTATGACTACCTGTAGTCACTCCCTTACCCACATTTTATACTTTCTACAAGTCCACCAGTCAGTAATATCTCCTCTTCACATGACTTTGAAGTATATATGCCACAATGATAAACACGTATACAGGTCTGCTGTCAATATCTGTTTCAAATCACGGAGTCCCACACTTTACCTACCATGGAGAACATGCACAAATCTATTGATCAATTTATGTGCTGTTTGAATGGCATCTAGTTCACAGTGACAATGATTTATGTAGGCATTTCTTGCCTGTTGACGGGAGCATCATACATGCAGTAAATAACTGGTCATCCGCTACCATGCTTTGATATCTAGTGTATAAACCATATCATAATCACTTTTGCTCTTACAACTACAAAGCTTAGCTATATTGCACAATATCTATTCATTTGTAAGCAATTCTCTGATAACACTCCAGCTTATCTATTCATACATTTGTGATCATAAAAACCTCAGGGGAAGAACCTCCCTCATAAAAAGACGAGAAGAAAACAATTGCTGCTATGTATTTCACTTCTGGAACAATATTCATACTGTGAATTAAATTACATATTAGGAAAAATATCATACGAGCAGCAACCTCATATTTGGAGTAAATTCTGCCATTGCTGGAGGATACATCATTACACATTGTACAATGTAAAAAAAAAAAATACATGCATTTCTTGACTCGAGCAAGGGGAATTTTGTTCCCTTGTTTACCATAAACAGCTTGCACCAAATATACCAGGAATGGTACAGATTGAGAAGTTTTAGTCCCATCTACAATATACACCATATACTGAAATTTTGACTACTAGTAGGATTATGTAATTTTATGCAAATACCTGTATACATTCAAATACAAACCCAGACACAGTACAATACAAACAAGCCCCATGGTTGTTTGAGAAAAATATGATTTTGTAAATGTGGCAAGGGACTGCTCGGATATACCTTTAATGCTCAACGTGACAAAGAAATGTGGTTTTTCAGTTGCAGAAAGGATCCTGTTATGGTGGCAAAATACATGTTTGACAATATTTTCTTTCAATACCACCTGGTACACTACTGTCTCACATAGACAGTGGACATACATGCACTGAACATTTGTGTCTTTGCCTTTGTCTGTTTCATTTACAAGATTGTTTTCTCCCTACCTCAGGAAAAAGACACATATGGTGATGAAAGCATGAGAGATCAGCTACCATTCCTTCTATCGTGACATTCTACCCTGCAAACAATGAATAGATTGTAATAGATGATGGTGACAGACTAGAGTTTGGCTGGCACAGACACATCTCCAGTACTCAATGGGACACCAACTGGTACCTGGATGAACTCTCCTGTACCAAGGAAAGAGACATGAGAGAGAAGGATAAGAGATAATCATGCTTCTCAGTCTTCTGCCACACATGCTTTACAGGAGTATAATGAAACCAAATTATTTCCCATTATGCACAAAAGTATTACTTACTCCTTGAGAAAATTCAAAACATTAATACGGTGAAAGTCAGTGAATAATAACAAAATTTCTACATTTGATTTGATTTTGATTTTATTTCTGAATTTCTTTTTCATACATAAATGAAGTACAAAGTCAATTGAACGAACTTATTGAGCACAGTATAATTTGAATCTGACAATAAAACAGATAAATGATTAATTCAAATTTCAAACATTTTTTTCTAACACAATGCAAAATGAAAACTAGAAATGTTGCTATGGCGACTGGTATGCCTCCGCCATAATGCATGATTCCCCTAATAGGTCTATAGTACATGTGGACAATGTGTGATTACATTTTCACACAATTGGTAAAATATTAAAATGACAAGTTTGTCACAAATGTGTTGAATGTTCACCTTCCTTGACCTAGGTCTAATTGGATGAATAAGAGAGTATGTATTTAGGAATTTTAGGACTTTAACTTGACTTTGACCCATTCATAGGTTTACGCATTGAGTAATTTTCAAGGTATGGAGAAAAAGTGCAATTTCTGTATTGAATAGTAAATTGTTACCATTTTCATCTGGCCTTTGACCCTAAAATTCATAAGATAATCACTGTCAGGCAGAACATGCATAAATATGTAGAAAGTTTCAAGATAACTTGAGCCACTTCCGAGATATGGGGGAAAAAATTAGTTCCAGCACTTTTACTTGATCTTTGACCTTTTGACCTTTGAGGCAAAAAAAAGAAGGAAAAAAAAAGAAACTTCCCAGAGAATCTCTATTGGGTTATACATGCATACACCAAGTGTAAAAAAAAAAATAATCCTGCTGGCACTGAATAAATATGAGGAAAATAGTAAAATTTTGAAGTGTTGCCCTTGACCGTTGACCCCTGACCTTTGACCCAATGAACCCTAAATTCTCTAGATAATCACTGCCAGTCAGTACATGTATATATACTATGTTCCATGAGGATAACTTGAACAATTTCCAAGGTACAGAGAAAAAAGTGAAATTTTAATATTTTTACTTGACCTTTTGACCTTTGACCTCAAACTTTCACCAGAGAATCTTGATTGCGTAATACATGTATACACTACGTTTAAAGAAATATCTTCAGGCACTGCATAGATATGGTGGAAATAGTGAAATTTTACGTATTTGACCTTGACCTTTTGACCTTTGACCTTGAGCATGCGCACCCAAAAGTTGATAGGCACAACTTCACCCCCTAATACACATACATGCTAAGTTTCATTAGGATACCTTAAAAGGTTTTTTAGTTACGCTGTCCACAAAATTCACTACGGACGGATGGAAGGACGGACGGACGGACGGACAACCCGAAAACATAATGCCTCCGGCACCACTTCATGGCGGAGGCATAAGAAACAGGCATTATTTTATGCATATATCTTAAATGCAAACATAGGATCCCATATATCTGTCGTTCAAAGACAAATCAAGCAACTCTTGACGTACCAGATACAGGAGACCATCATCATAAGCAAACGCTTGACAAGGACAATGGCCTCAGAAATGATTGTCTAAACAATACAACATTGTGAGAATATATCAATATACCAGTGTTGCACTACTCACTGAGTGACGATAAAGAGAGAGGGAGGGAAGAATGAGGGGAAAAAAGAGAGAAAAAGAAAGTGCAGTGGTGCATTGTGCAAAATGTGAAGTGTTACATCATGGTACGGGTATGTTTTACAAGATTTTTTTTTTTTAAATATATACTTATTGCACAATATGTCAAGAGAGAGAGAGAGAAAAAACCCCAAAACAAGCCACAAAAGAAAAAGGAAAATCTCACCAATCTTGTCTGCCACTCTTGAGACTGCATCTGTAGTCCATGAAATTATCGCTCCATTGGTGCTAAATTGAAGAAAAAAAAAATCTATTGAGTGCATAGGAAAGTTAAATATAATATGAATGGAATGCTATGATCATGCATCACAAATCCAAATAAATTTGCATGTTGTTTTTGCAGTAGTACCGAAAATTGTGCTTTAAGTTTGAGATTTATTTTTTTTTGTGTGTATAAATCTGAAAGAGCAACCCTTCTATATATATCTGAAGTTAAGAATAGTAAAGAAACTAAAGTAGAGTTTGTACATAAAAAAGAAGCCTTTTTTTCTTAACTTAACAATCTCCATTTTCTACCCGTATATTGCATGAAAATCCTACAAAAACTACAGAGCAGTCAGCTATTACACTGATTATTTGGTATACTCATAGACTTTGCTCATGCATGAGCATGCATGGGAGTTTCAGGACAATCTGATAATAATTTCAACATACTGGCTCTTGTTTTAAATCCATTATTTTTTTTTTTTGTCTTTTGTTTTCTGGGGTCCCATGTCTTACAAGGAGTCAGTCACTGCACTTCAATAGATCCTCAGCTTCAGTCCTTTTTCCTTACGGTAACTTTCCTTGTGACTGGACTGTCTAACTCTTGTTTCAGAGGGTTAAGGACATCAAATTTGGACAGACTATATATCATTTTTATAGCAGAGAGTCTCTTTTTATTTGACCTCCACTTGACTTTTTGTTGGTTTTGTGATGTAAAGTAATATTTGACAATGTAGAGACAGACCCAGCCTCCACAATCAACGTGAGAATGCATGGAATGTATCTTCTCTTCTCATTAGTATTCTATTCACACTCAGTGTGAAGAAACTTTGTCTCTCTTCAAATAGCTAAAAGAACCATACAATGTCATATTTATGAAGGATATTTAAAATCATGTTAGATTTATAAACTGTTTGGGTACTTCTCACTGACTGCAATCTCCACATAAGATTCTACACAATAAGCCAGTTTGGGGTTCCACTTTACACATGAGCAGAAAATGATCATTCATACCAACAGAGCATATTGACTTTAAAATGCACTAAGATACAAATCTGTGATGTAATGATTATTCAAGTAATCCTTACAAGTGATGCTTGCCAGTGCAACCACCTGACAGCAGAAGTAGTATTTGGCAATATCAATAGAAAAATACTGTTGATATATTCAATGTAAAAGAATAAAAACAGACATGTATGCTTCCAAAGTGTTGATTGATGGACCAATCAGGTCAACTGGTCCATGCAAGTTCATCCTTTGTTTGAACATGACTGATAAATTTCATAAATTGTTACATCGGGCAAGCTCATGTATTTTGTCATTTTGAAAACAAGTGAAGTGCTGAATCAAATGAGAAAAAAGAAAAGTCATTTGTACCCCCATACACATAAGCTACCTCTGAACTGGCTTATAAATGTGTAATAACTCCTTGTAGTTGGGGGCCTAAGGGCTCAAAATGGGTTGTTTGGTTCAGATTCTTCCAAAAGCACCAAATTTGGCTCATAGGTCCCTTGTACCATACTCTTTCGATTTTTGATGGGCGCCAAGACTAAAAACCCTTGGGGCCGCCATATTGGTGGAATCCAATATGGCCGCCATCCGGGTTAAAGGTCAACTGCAGTTACAAATTGAAAATGTTGATTAATGCTATGAATCCCATGTGGAAGATATTACGGGGTTAGAGAATGTGATTCTAAATATCATTTCTGCAATTCAAGGTCACTATCACCTCTCAAGGTCACTTTCAAGGTCAAATAAGGGTCAAATCAGGCGTTTTGTGCATTTTTCGAAATGGCGTCTGTGAGCATTCAACTGCAATTCACTGGTACCCCTATTTTGTCCCATTTGTCATCTCTTCCATACTCCTTCAATGGTTAATTAGGGCCAAGAGCGGTTCCATCCTCCTAAATATCAATAATGACTATGACAAATAAATGAAAAAATCATATTTAAGATATATATATATATATATATATATATATTGAAATTTTGAGCACAGAAAACGGGCTTCCATCGGTTTCGTTTTCTTTTCTCATTCTCTTTGCTCAAAGGTTTACTATTTATCAATTGTTTCTGGTCCGTTTTACCTTTTTATTGTTTCAATATATTATAATACATATATATATATATATATATATATATATATATATGATATATGATATATATATATATGATATATGATATATATATATATATATATATATATATATATATATATATATATATATATATACATGCTTAAATACGGCCGCCATCCTATTCCAAGGTGCCGAATGAGGGTGCAATGGCAAAGAGGGTAATAAACACGCCTAATCTTATTTTGTCCTCGTTTTTCCTTCTGACGAGATAGCTGGATAGCCCGTATGCAACTAGCTGGTCAGTTGTATGTACTTGGGGTGGACCACTTTACCGGTTTATGCACCTTGAGTTTTCCGATAACGGAATGCCGATTCAGGATCTTTTCATGTGTCTGGGTTTGTGATTCTTTCACACAAGGGACTTCCACTTTTTATATCCAAGTGATGAGGTGCAAAGTGTTGTGCCTCTACTAGAGGGGACAGTATGACAACAGACACCATTGCTCAGCTAGACTTGAGGTAAGTGGGATTCGAACCCGCGCCGGAACACAAGTCTTTAGACCGCAAGCCATACGCTACCGACTGAGCCACCTCGTCACCTTTCATGGTCATTATATAACTTTCCAGCTGGCAAGCGATATGATTCACCTCCTGCTGAAATTGGTGTATGCCTGCTCTCCCTTGCTTCCGGGGAATCGAGCTCCTCAATCCAGGTCAGACCAGTATTCTAGGAGCAGTTATCTAAATTCGATCATTAAAGTCCTTTAATGGCAGTATCGTATCAGAGTAGGTGAAGACAATTCAGCTGAAGGTTTTTTTCTTATCTTTTTTTATTCTCTTTTTATCAGACGAAATCGTTTCTTTACTGAAAGCGCAAATGACTAGAGATGTTGTATGGGATACTGATCCTGAAGAAAATAATCTTAACATTTTTGCGCAGCAACACTGTGCAGTCCTCTGACAAGAGATGGTGATGGCACCACTCAAATCTCAAATTATAATCGGAAGCGTAGCGGCTTCCTGAAAATTAAGATTGAAAAATAAAGAACTGCCCTCATTTATCAGCGCACAGATATCCAAGAATAAATGGGACGGACAACTCATCGTGAGCACCTGATTCGAGACGGAAATATCCAACAGGAATTGGGATCTTACAACCCTTCAGCTTTCCAACAACTTAGATGCGATCTACGCAAAGATATCCTTACAAAGGATGACATAATGTTTTCTGAAAGCATTTTCTGAAAACAGTATACAATCGCAAGGATGAGCATAACATCACATTTTCGGTAGTGTGCTTTTGTTAATCCCTTTGATCTGAGGGAGTTACGGGTGGGTCGTGGTATTGAAAAGATAAAGGCCTTTTCAGCTCTTTCCTGTACAGCATACGTCTCTTCCAGAGCCCAACATCAGGCACTGACAGGGTGAGACATTACTTCAGACTTGCTTTGATGTGGCATGCAAAATGCCTAAGTAGTATGGATCAGCAAACCAGAGCTCACTGACACATTAACTACACAGTACTTTAATAATCGTGCTCATGTCCAGCAAGGACTAATGAGCAACAAGGTTTATGGGGCAGCCTGCGTCAACGAGGGTAGGCATTATCTCGTCATAACGTGGGAGCAGATCATCAGAAACCACCCTATCTGATGTGGTCCCTGACTTCAGGGAGTGGAGTTGGAGGAAAGATGGCACAGGTACATGACATTTACTAGTACTATCAGCCACTCTCCGCAATGCTTCAGTACCAAATTTCATTTTTCTGCACCACAGCTGTTTCAAGGCATGCATTGGGAGGTGGAAAACATGGAAGTGGAAAAAATGAATGAAATGAATGAATGAATGAATGAATGAATGAATGGATGAATGAATGAATGAATGAAGGTGAAAATGCACAATGTAGAGTAGGTGTCAGACGAGCCATGGTCAGTAGTTTGATATTGCTGCAAACTTAAAGTGTGTGTGTGTGGGGGGGGGGGGGGGGGAAGGGATTGAGGGCCTATCTGACGGGAGGAGACATTGTCGCAATGCCAGCGTCTCGAAGAAATTATTTTCGCTGTCACAACTAACGCGATTTCCAGGGCGACGTCCAAACGTCTTCAAACAAAGGGACAACTTATTTGCTTGGAAGTCACGGGGATGTTGGCACGGCTTTTGCAGTCGCAGGGACTTATCAGAGACGTCTTTTCTCGGCGACTTCTCCCTTTCGTCGCCATTATGTTATTACGGTCTCCACATGATGCGGGGACATCTCGAAGATGTTGCAGACAAATTTAGTCCCCACGACATGGCCACAGTGATGGAGACTTCGCAGAGACGTCTCGGAGACAAGCTGGAAGACGGAAATAGTCTCTGCAAAAATCGGAAATGTTCGATTCTCCTGCCAATCCTGGTGGGCTCGTCTCCAGGAGACGTGCGTCGTAGAGATGTTGCAGAGAGTAGAGTTGCAACCTATCGTAGTCTTCATACCAACGAGATACCAACTTATAAAGTCTTGTGATATCATACCAATTTGCGTCCAAGCACTTTGGATAGAATCTTAACAGACCCTAGACTGCTAGAAGGTGTCATGAAAGTTGTACTATAGCATATCTAATCTGTACCCTGTTAATGGTGTTACTGTGGCACCTGTGAAATATGCTTGTTCCCTACATGGCGTCACCAGGACCGTCATGTTCTCTGAACGGCATATTTAGCTGTGGAGGCACATAAATTTCCTACAAGGACTTTAGAATCGAACTTTCTTACACAAGTTCGAAAATAGCAAATTGATGCCAACCTAATGTACTATAAAAACTCTCTTAAACACGACAGATTGTTTTTTTCTTTTTTCATCCAGATTAGGAGTGTTCTTCATAGTTATTATTCCATTGAATTTAAATCTGAATTATGAATATCTATTGTGATTGAGGATCCCTGAACTGCAACAGAGAAATAAAAACACTTCTCTTTTTAGTGGCAACGTCAAGGACGCAGGTAATATAGAGAGTACCCACCCCCCCCCCCCTTATTGCTAAACGATTAATATATTAGGTAGCAATAGGATTCTATTTTTCATATATGTATGTTTTTATTGCATTCCCTGCAGACGAAGATGAAAATAGTAATCCCATAATCAAATCTTGAAAACTCTTTTAAAGGGCATTACCCATAAATCTAACTACTGAGTAGCTCTTTTGGCTGTCATTAAAGCAAATGCAAATACATTGAATTCCGCAGATATGACCAGTCGGTGAGGACATTTCCTCTTAGCGCCTGCAATGTAAAAAATAATTAATGGGATGATTGTCACATGAACTATGATATTCCACAGCTTTGGACAGAACCTCACTTAAAAGCTTGTATAGCCATATTATAACAGGCCATGATTGAAATGATGCAGAAAAAAAAATTACCGTAGTAAGATCCCTTAAACACTTTTAAACCTAATTACTCTCAGAAAGGGGTTCTTATTATAATTCATGAGTGTATACCTAGTGTTTGAAATCTTAACACGAAAGCAGATATATTGATGTTACTCGTGAGAAAGCCCACCTCTCCCTCTCTCACAGCCCTCAACAACTCCAATTCTATTAGCAGGGCTGGCATTCCTCCTAAATTGACTATAGGCAAGCCATTTTCTAAATGGATAATGGTTTGACCCCAAATGACCTTTAGGGAGACCTTAAGGAAAAGTTGACATCAGACCATAAAAACAACTCCAGAATCGAATCCCTTGACCCATGAAACCTCTAAAGCTGACTTTTCAAATTATTGTAACACTTTAAAGTTGTTTTTTTTTGTTTTGTTATGGACTGGCCTTTAAACGTAGGTGGCAGCCGTATTGGATTTTGTAAATATGCCGCCCCGGAGGGCGCCCTTCACAAGAAATACGCCTTTTTCAGCCGTCGACAACTGCAATTCTATTACTTAGGCTGGCATTCCTGGAATATTGACCATGGGCAAGCCATTTTTTCAATAAACTGTTATGAATACAATGGCTTGACCCCTAAATGACCTTAAGGTGACCTTATAAGGAAAAATTGACTTCAGACCATAAAAACAACTTCAGATTCGAATTCCTTGACCCAGAAAACCTCTTAACCTGACTTTTTAAATGATTGTAACCCTTTTATGTTTTGAAATGCAAGTGACCTTTAAACCTATATGGCGGCCATATTGGATTTTGCCAATATGGCCGCCCCAGAGGGCGCCCTTCTTGGCGCCCATCAAAAATTGAAATAGTATGGTTTGGACTACATGTGTGCCAAATTTTGGTGCTTTTGGAAAAATTTGAACCAAAAATCCCTTGCGCCCCCCACTATTGACAACTAAATCTCAAAAGCAGCTCTCAACACACATTCACACTGGATTATGCACACATTTAAAGGAGAAATACTTTGTCATGGAAGTGAATACAGGTCAAGCTTAGCTTCACCTCAACATGCATTTCTTTGAGATCAAACCAATCAGATACTCATTCGGCATTGAAAAAAAAACTCCACTGTATCATTATTCAGCAAATTTTATTTGAAAAACATGGATGGACAAACATGATTCTGTTTTGCTTTTGGAAAGGTAAAAATAGGCTCCATTAGCTAAATCTTTTTGTAACCAAAATGAAAAATGAGATACAATGACCATCTGAAAGGCCTCATAGTGTATTCACACACAACTTCTACATCTAAGCAGCTGGTGTATTCACTTGTCAGTCACAGTGATTGTACAAAATATGACAGAATTCCACTCACCTCTTTTCCCTCAGGACAATACCCATTTGGATGAGAGCGGTCAAGGCATTGGTCAATAGATTGAGGGACAACACCTCATAATGATGAAGATTTCCTACAAATGTAGATCATCAAGTTTGAATGTGTAAGCTTGTAGTTGAAGCTCCCTTGGTTGCCTTAACTGAATTCTATACACTTTATCTTTGAAACTGTATATCGAAAGAATATATTTTGTGCAGATACTTTCAGTATGCAAATAAATTTATCATGTAGGTCATTGAGTTGATGAGTGAAAATACTGGGAAAGTAACATACTTGCTCTATAACTTCTGTACAGATTAGATGAATAGATTAATGGATTACTGGTATATTGAATTTTGATTATTTCGTCTGTATCACTACATTTTCTTTATGAAACACAATTATTCAACTTAGATAATATGAATTGGAGACTTGACCCTTTAAGTCTAATATGATTCAGTTCTCTTAATAAATTGTCTCTTTAGAAGTTAAGTATAAATAATACAATGACAGTAAATAATCATGATCTCAGATTTACCTTGTGAAATAACGGTTGCTATGGTGAGCTGGATGTCTTTTGCCGTCTGCTTCAGCGATACACCTTGTGGTGGTGAGGGATGGGACATAAGATGCTGACAAACCAACTATAGTCACATGACAAGAAGAGACAAGATTCAGTTTGGAAAAATATGGACATACTGTAACAGAGATAATAAATAAATATATATAAATAAAGGGAGAAAGATTGCACATGCATCCTTTGACCTTCATCCAATCTATCTCAGATAGACTACAAATTAACCTGTCTTATCACACATCTTGAAACAAGTTTGATGCACTTAAAGTCAAAGTTCTTCAAAAGTTTCTCCATGACTGGCCATTTGTTCATCCTCACACTTGAACTTCACAACATCAACTTAAAATGGTAACAACCTACCACACTATTGTTGTGTGGCAAAACTCACCTTATGCATATATAACACATTTCAAAAGAATTCCTGATGTCATTCTCACAAGTTATGATGACCATAATAGTTATTTCGTATGACAGACTAACAAAACCATGCTGCCTCATGCATCAAATACTGGTGCAGGAGCAAAAAACAAGTGAACAAAAACAAAACCCCCCAAAACAAACAAACAAACAAGCAAACAAAAACAAAAACAACAACAACAAACAAACAAACAAACAAACAAAAACAAAACAGAGAGTTAAAGTCTTACCCAGTATCCAAGGAGGAAAGGAGACATCAAACCAGTGAGGAACGCCATTTCTCTCTCTCCCTTAGCTGATATTCTGATGTCATCTGTATTCACATCCACTGCTCCACTAGCCACAAGTTTGGCAAGCACACTCTCAAATCTCTGTCAATTGGGATGGTAGTGATATGTTACTTCATTGATTCAGTGCTATCTGAATACTCAAAGGGACTGAAAAATCATATTTTTAAAGGCCAAGCATCAATATGCATTATGCTATTTTACTTTCAAGTTCCACAGGTCTGCATAAACGATACAGTAGATTTCTCCCTGATTACACCAAAAGGCTACAAAGAACTGAGATGCAGAAATTTCAATGTAATCAATGTCCACATATATATACAAAATATAATTATATGAAGAAAATTAGAGCAGTTTTATTTTTCCAACTCCTCACATGTATCAAACAGATGTGAAAACCACTCACATGTTTATTTACTAATTCTTAACAATATTGTTTTACCATTAAAGGTATTAGCCCACATTTGTAAACCTGCAGCAATTGGTCTCATAGTTAGCATGGAGTTCGGGTATGATTGCAGTAACACCTGTGCAAAATTTCGTTCCAATTAGTCCATTACTTTCATAAAAATAAATGAAAATGCACCGTAATCCGTCTGCATGCGTATAGCGCTCGCTAGCTCCGGTCCACGTACGTGTTACATGTACAATGTACGTAGCTATAGCCCGCGCTCGTAATTCGATTTTGGGTCGGGTTGACCCGGTTTGAAAATTGATTTTAAAACGATGATTTTCTCTCTTTTATCGAATGGTATAGACAAAGAGCGACAGGTGAGGTATGTTACTGTTATAACTTGCACTTGAAGTCATATTGGACCTGTTTTATGCAGTTTTGATTTTCGTGGGTTTGCAAATGTGGGCTAGTACAATGTACCTTTAAAACAAATCATGTCGGGATAAATATTACATAGAATGAAATGTTTGGTCTTCTTTATCCAGGTTAACCTCTTCAGTGTTTCCATTGCTCTACCAGAGGGCCCTGCTATTTTTATTACCCTAGCATAGCCAGGTACCCATTTAAATACCTGGGTCGAGAGGGACATAGTGGGTAAAAACATCTTGTCCAAGGACAGAAGTACTGGGCGGGAATCGAACTCAGGTCCTCCGACTGGAACTCCCGAGTCTTATCCACTATGCCACAGCACCCCCACTTTTGACATATTCCATCAATATAGTAACTTTCACAAGCCCCAAAATACTTTAATGACACTTAAAAAAAAATGTATGTGACATTGATACCTGAAAGATGATGAAGAAGAAAATTGTAACCAAACCTGGTGACTGGCTTTAGGCTGTGATGGGAATTCCTCAGACAGCAATGCAACCATGAATTCATACTGTGCAAAGAGTTCATCTACAACAAAAACAAAGTTCAAATTAATACTTATGAACGAGACTAATGAATGATAAACAAGTGTATGATTCACTTCAAGTCAAAACAAACTCATTATCAACAGAGTGAATTTGTTCACCTATTATGAACAATCATTCATGCATTAACAATTTTTAAAAAGGTGAAGGAGTCAAAGAATTTCGTCTGAAAACAGGGCTGCTTCCAAAGAACCATCAAGGAGGGTCCGGATAATATTAGTATGCCAAGGTTTAGGCTAAAATTAGTGTGCCAAGAGTTAGGATAGAATCAGGTTTCAAGTATGCAGAGGGTCAGAGTATCTTTCTCCTCTCCTCTCCTGAGGGCTAACCATCTTCTTCTCTCGGGGCTAATTTCTCTCACCTCTTGTCCTTTGGCCTATCCTAAGGCATCGTAATCTTTTTCCTTGTGGGCTAGTCATCCTCACCTCTCTGCGCTAGTTATTCTCCATTCCCTTGGCCAGACTTTCTCACCTCTCTGGGCTCGTCATTCCCAACTATCTGGGATAGTAATCCTCACCTCTCTTGGCTTGTAATTTTCACCTCTTTTCTCTTACTCTGTCCCTGAGGGCTAGCCACTCTCACCTCTTAATCGCTACCCTGCCCCTAGGGGTAGTCATCCTTACCTTTCCTGCACTGCTCCAGACCACAAAAGGCCAGTGATAACATCCCATACACAGCCATGGATGCTGCCAGGTAGTTTCGATACATGGCAACATTGATGTGAACAGCTGCATGTGTCAAGACGCCCTCTATAGTTGAGGTGTCCACGTTGCCACTGTTGTCATAGAGACACCTGTTAAAGGTGAGTTTGCCATCCCTGTGATGTCTAACCAGAGTCTGATGAACACCCAGGTTGGCTTGGATGGTCAGCTGAGCCTCTAAACCACCTGACACAATCAAGCAAAGACAATCATGGCAATCATCAGTGTCACTGCAATATTGAGTTAGTACTGTTACAATAAAAAAGCCCTGGTACCAACCACTCAGCTGTATGCAAACAGTATCCTTTTTTTTAAATTAAGTGATTATCCTCTGACAAGACAATTTCTCATGTAAACAGCAAAAAAAAAAAAAAAGAAAAAAAAGAAAAAGAAAAGAAAAGAAAAAAAAAAAGGAACACACACACACAAAACACTTGGATTTAACAACTCTGATGCCTGTCATGTACATGTAAACTACTATATATTATGCTCTACCTATCCTTGGGTGTTGATTTATAATGTATAGTTCTTTTTTTTAAACACTTAATCAGTCCATTATTATGCTGTACTGTGCTTATGTACAAACTTGTCAAAATTTATGTTACATATAGTAACAGTCAGAATGTGAAATAATTTTCATGATATCTTACATACAATGTAGAAAGTGCATTGAAGTGTTACCCATTCATAATACATACATATAAATTTGAAGATGACATGCTTATTTTTTATGTTATTTACAACTGTATAACATTCAGTGATTAATTTCAGAATTTTACATCTAATCTTGAACCCCTGACCTTACCTAGACCCCCTTAAAAATGAAAACTCAATATACCCAAACTATATATGGACCCATATAAATTCTTATGACTATGTTTTTTCCACCAATTGTGAAAATGAAATATGAAGGATGGCAAGCGTCAAATAAAAATAGCCCTGGCAACAATCGATATTCTAAAACTACATCAAATTCATAAACGACATGCAGTGAAAACACAATGTTTCAGATTCTCTCTTAATCCAGCTCCTTAGATTAGCCTTGAAGTTTAAATTTATCAGCTTGCAAGGCTTGCAAATATCAAGGTAGCATGAAGGTGTTTATTGCTAACCTCCTAATAAAAACATTGTAGACAAAATGAAAGATAATATTCTTCTTTTTCTAATACTGTGCAGACCCCCCTTGGAGCATACTCGCATACCTTTTTTTTTTGGTTTTGTTTTAATATTAAATTTAAATAGTGCTGGGGTTGAAGATTTAAGATAATAACTATTCAATGCCATACCTGGCCAACGTACTTGGACCCCGTACTGAGTGACCATGTCCCTCAGCCATACCACCTCTCTAGTCAGCTCTGTGATTACATACATGTCAGGACGCTGCATGAGGCAGGCAGCACACAGTATCCATGGCGACATGATTATGTGATCTCGCTGAATCTGTTGAACTTCATGTGCAATGTTTTCTATTGCTTGCTGCTCCTCAGGTACCAATGAGAACAGGAATCTAAGATTTGAAGAGGAATCATATCAAACATTTCAAGATTTCCTTGCACTTAAGTACTACTGTTGTCATTGGTAGTCAAATCATTTCTATCATGAGTTATTCTATTATTTCTACTATTACTATCATATCCAGTCTAATCACAACTAGAACCGCCATCAGCGATACAATCACTGTCACTCTCAGAGCCTTTGACATTACCGCAAATCAAAACTCATTTCATAAAATTCATGAAAACTAGCGAAACTGTCATCTGTTTCATCACTAAAGTTGTCATACTAAAGATATAGAAGACATTGGTATGAAATTCAACCAGTTAAGTTACAAGTCGTTCATGCAATATTTCAATCCTGCAAACTAGTTATATATTATTTAACATCTGGATGTTTTGCAGGGAGAGTTGACTCACCGGGGAGAGAGGTTGTGGACTGATCGGTCTAAGGAGGACAGATGATCTCTCAGAGATATTGGGTCACAGAAGTGGACTGTTATATTGCCAAAGTCTTCCTGGAAAATCTTTCTAGCTTTCACCAGACCCTGGGAAAGAATATATACACAGAGACAGACAAGACTGAACTTGAGAGAACTGAAATATCTACATAGTATCAAAACATAAGCCATGATTGATTGGACAGAAATTATAGATGGATTTATGAAACTATGTCATTTGACTATGATGAAAGTTGACAAATGCTTCATACTAAAACATAGTACAGAGTAGTATGATAGAGGAACACTGAACTCATAAACTCAGGAGAAAAATTTGTTATGTTCACTGTGTGCCCCATGTCAGGAAGATATGAATAATTCTGTTATTTATCTGTTGGTCTGTTTTATGTACAACTGCATACAGTGCAGCTGTATTAGCATTTCAAATAGAACAACAATACAGCATATGGTACAGAAAATAAACCAGTAACACTTTGAGAATAATTTGTAAGTTCACAATAAAATGTTCCTGGAAACAAAATGGTCAGTTTGATTCTAATACCATGACACAATATGGCAGACAGCATGGAATACACTCATAAGGATGATTATCAGATTGATATCATAGTATAACTGCATAGTTGATGTTCGCTGGCCAGTGTGTCACAATAGGTACCAGTTAACAATTCCCTTGGCTCTCATCGAACCAATGAATACTAATGCAGTCTAAACCATATCAATGGTAACTACGACATAACAAGGTGTGCTGTAACCAAAAACCCCTGTTGACCATGTGAACTCGTGTCCCACGTTAGGGATGTAATTTCATATTAAAGGATCTTAAGTGCAGACTAACAGTGTTGGATATCTAAGCCTCCCTGCCTATATTTTTGTTGCTGGTGGTAATTTTTTTTTTTTCATAAAGAGACATAATCTGTGAAGAAACAATCAGTGGTCTTCTTGAACATGAATAGGGTTCACCTGTAGCCATGTATACAAGATGAATGTCTTATTGGATCAAAAGTGTTATGACTTATTGTGAACAGGAAAGAGATTTTAAACAATTATCTACAATGATTACCGAGGTGGATTCCTTTGGCTTCGGTGTTCCAAGCATTTCCTGAGCATGGAGCTTCTCTTCTACAATCCTTTCATAGCTGATACTAATTGGAACCAGAGTCACATCTGTCACTTTGCCCTTCAGAAATGGTTCCACTACAACAGAGAGTAGGCCTAAGCAAACAGGAGATAAGATATCATTCATTTTCAAAGAACACAACTAGCAAGGGGCAGATGAGTGGTCAGGGCAGGTGAACATTGTGTCCGATTTCTATTCTCTGTATTGTATAATGATGAATAATTCTCTGTGAATTTCAGACATACTGAAGCCCCTGAGTTATAGCTGACATAGACATTAGCATAAAAAAAGTACCCAAATTGAAATGGTCTATGGTTTTACAGCTCATCACTACCTGCAACAACTGTTCACAGAAATTCCCTGTCTCTTTATTTCACTAGCTGTACTGTAAGAACTTTCATTTTGGTAAGTATTCAATGCATTCCATATATTTTGGTATGAGAATATTTTATGCTATACATAAACATGGAAATTGCCCAAGAGTGACAATTCTGGTAAAGTTTCAAATCTACCTGCATTGCTCACATAAAACAAATAATGGCTCATTGTGCAGAGCCATTTCTCTGATAACTGTAGAAGTAATGTTTTCTCTATGAAAAATACAAAGAGGAGGGTTGACAAAAAAATTAATTAGATGTGACTTCCCACAAGAAATTTTGAAAAAAACTAGAAATGTCGCTATGGCGACTGGCACGCCTCCGTCATAATGCATGATTCTCCTAATAGGTCTAGATAGTACATGTGGACAATGTGTGATTACATTTTCACAAAATTGGCAAAATATTAAAATGACAAGTTTGTCACAAATGTGTTGAATGTTCACCTTCCTTGACCTAGGTTTAATTGGATGAATAGGAGAGCATGTATTTGGGGATTTAAGGACTTTAACTTGACTTTGACCCATTTGTACATTTATGCATTGAGTAATTTTCAAGGTATGGAAAAAAAGTGCAATTTCTGTATTGAATAGTAAATTGTTACCATTTTCATCTGGCCTTTGACCCTAAAATTCATAAGATAATCACTGTCAGGCAGAACATGCATAAATAAGTAGTAAGTTTCATAATAACTTGAGCCACTTCCGAGATATGGAGAAAAAAGTTAGTTCAGCACTTAGATCTTTGACCTTTTGACCTTTGAGGCAAAAAAAAAAAGGAAAAAAAAAAACTTTTCCACAGAATCTCTATCAGGTTATACATGCACACACCAAGTGTAAAAAAAAAATAATCCTGCTGGAATTGCATAAACAGGAGGGAAATAGTAAAATTTTGATGTGTTGCCCTTGACCTCTGACCCCTGGCCTTTGACCTCATGAACCCTAAATTGTCTAGATAATCGCTGCCAGTCAGTTCATGTATATATACTATGTTCCATGAGGATGCCTTGAACAATTACCAAGGTACGGAGAAAAAAGTGAAGTTTTAATATTTTTACTTGACCTTTTGACCTTTGACCTCATGACCCCAAACTTGCACCAGAGAATCTTAATTGGGTAATACATGTATACACTAAGTTTCAAGAAAATATCTTCAGGCATTGCATAGATATGGTGGAAATAGTGAAATTTTACGTAATTGACCTTGACCTTTAGAACTTTGACCTTGAGCATGCGCACCCAAAAGTTGATAGGCACAACTTCACCCCCTAATACACATACATGCCAAGTTTCATTAGGATAACTCAAAAGGTTTTTTAGTTACGCTGTCCACAAAATTCATTATGGACAGATGGAAGGACGGACGGATGGACGGACGGACGGACGGACGGACAACCCGAAAACATAATGCCTCCTGCACCACTTCGTGGCGGAGGCATAAAAAAACCCTACTTAGTTGCAGTGAGGAGATCAAAGTGCCTTTGAACAGCTAATCTGTATAATCAACACATTTCTTCCAAGGGACCACAATCAGATAGGGCATATTGACATAAACTGTGGTAAGGACACACGAATGACAAAGGCATGACACACCCATACATTGTCTATATAAAGGTTAAGTCTTTCAAGCTCACGAGAGGTATGATAATGTACAATGTCAAAGGTGTTTTATTACTGCAGTCTTAGGAGGGTTAAGCAACTATCCACACTCTTCAGAACAGCTTGAACTCATGTAGACAGTTCTAACTTCTTTGAGAGTTCATTGACAAGTGATATAATGTAAATGTATTATGGTGAAGTACAATGTAGATCAAGCACCGCATGCGTATCATTTCTTTAAAATCCAAACCTGGCTTAGCAGTCACCTACCTGTAACAGCCACCTGCTGTAAATGGCCACTAAAAAATATCTTCCGAGGAAAAAGCCACATTAAAGAATCTGTCTATAATGAATATCTGCCAATAGCAGCCACTATTTTTATTTATTTATTTATTTATTTATTTACTTATTTATTTATTTATTTATTTATCTATTTATTTATTTTATTTTATTTATTTATTTATTTTTTTTTTGGGGGGGTCTCCCTTGGGTGGCCGTTATGATAGACAGGTTTGACTGCATATGACACTGATGTGGAACAGACAATGGTACACGATAACCAGAGATATGTGCAAATATATATCACACTTCTATGAATTGCCACTAATGTCATACTGTATGTTGCATAAAGGAAGCACAGGATAAACTATACTTCTCTTGCAAACAGATGACACATGAAGATCTTGAAAGGTTTTCTGCCCCTGCTCCACAAAACACATATTGACACACACACACACACACACACACTGACATAGGAAAAATGTATCCAGTGCCCATTCAAGCTATAACCATACATAACAAATACTGTATACGCTATAATTTTCGCGCACATAAATTTTCGCGAATTGCCGCTGTCACACATTTTCGTGAGTGGTTAAATTCGCAATTGGGGGACCACAGAAAATATGAAGTGGCAAAGAAAGTGTGAATTTTCAACTTACTAGCAAATAAGAATGATACTAGTTATACACTGCATGAAAAAAACTTACCAAACTCTGCGAACTAGTAAGTTAGAATTCAACATTTTTGAAGTGGTTAAGTCCATCGCGCTAGATTTCTGACGAGTGGTCCCCTTGCCATACTGGATTGGCTCTCTACAGTATTCGTAAGTAGACGTGGACGTGCGTAAACAAGCTTAGCCAGTATGATCTGTTCGGTAAGCCGTGACATGGTACACTAGTACTGAAATGTTCGTATCATCAAGGCAAGGGATTCATTTTGGAAGGTAATATTTTCGCGTGTTGTTAATTTCGCGAATAGCTCCCGACTCGCGAAATTCGCGAAAATAAAACCCCCCGCGAAATATATAGCGTATACAGTATTCAGACCTAATTCATGCAAAGAATGAAGAGGTGTGATAGATACTAGCAAAGATTACTAGGTCACCAATCATTTTCTCTTTTCATTGAAAAAAAAAGAAGAAATATTAATTGACAGAGCTCTGCTACAAGATGTTCGCAAGTACCCTACTATATCGCTCAGTATCTATAGATTATCTCACTACATTTGTATGAATACCAGCTTATTTTATGGACAAGGTATGAACAACTTGTTATGCTTTTTTTTTTTTTTTTTTTTTACATGTCCTGTATTCACAATTTTTAGATCCCTCCCTTGCACTACAGAGTCAAAAGGCGCAGTCAGACTGGCAAAAGATCGAGAAGTTTAAGATCGCGAAGTTTGGGCCATTCGTACGCGCGCAAGAAAGAGTGCGCCGTCCGATGGCTAGTGATTGTGATGTAACAATGCACATTTGAACATGACAATGGCCTCGCGCTTTGGAGACAACGCCCGCAAACAGATCGAGAAGTTTCGCGAGAAGTTTCGCGGGAAGTTTGCGGTCACACTGGCAAAACTTCGAGATCTTAAAGATCACGATCTTAAACTTCGCGATCTTTTGCAAGTCTGACCGCGCCTAAAATGACTTAATTTCCTACAGGAGGTTAAACCTGCTTTTACTCTCAAAGAATAGATTGCTTTAGGCATAAAAAGCATTATTATCTTTTGTTTTATAATGTCAACACACACATACGCACACACACATGTAAATGATAGGACAAACAACCCCCCCCCCACACACACATAATGTAACCATAAAAACATACATTCACTAGATTTTTGCAGTCAGTTCTACGCCTCTGAAGAAGACTGCATTGAGCTAACAGTGACATCAACTAAAACTGAAATTGAATCATTGCATATATGGTATCATCAAAATATTCCATGATATGAATACTGTACAAACAACTGAGAGAAAGAAGATGACATTTCCTTACCCAACTTTGGAGAGAGAAAATTTCCAATGCGACTTCGTGTCCCCTCAACAAAAAATTCAATAGGAGCTTCACCATTGACAAGGGTAACCTGTGTGTATTCTGTGAATATTGCCCAGTAGAGTTTGTCCGAACCAAATGACCTTCGGATGTAGAAAGCACCAGCTCTTCTCAAGATCTCTCCAACAAACTTCATGTGCATAAAATCTGTCAAATCAGATTAAGAGAAGTGCTGCATAACAAGTGGATACAATGTACAGTTGTTTGTGCAAATTATCTCATAAATATGTCTATAGACAAAACATACTTTTTCAGATTCTCTTTAATCTTCATTTAGGTACACTTCTACCATGTAATGAACCAATCTTAAACAGGTTTATTTTGCTCAGGTTATACTTTACTAACTTTTGAATACTGAAATTAATTTTCTGATAAATTTGGTAAATACAAAGTAGGAAAGTACATGCTAAAATGATAATTGATTTAATATCATCTTAGTACATATTGAATCCCTATACTCATGAAGAAAAAAAACACCAAAACAGCATGTGAAAAAGAAAGATAATTAAAGCATTTTGGCTAGCTTAGAAGTTCACTAAGGATTTGCTGGAAAAACCAACAACAACTATGTTTGGATATGCAATGTACAATTGTAAAGGTAATTCCAATCAGAAATGAAATTGTTATAAACAAATCAAAACAAAACGGCATAAAAAGGCACTCAACAAGTGAAACGCATACTCGGTCCCGTATCCAAGTTTATGTTCAGATTACGTAACAATTTCTTGCCTGAAATATTTAAATTATTTTCTTTGGAATTGTTCATTTCATAATCACAACACTAGCATACCTGTAATATCCATCATCCTTTCAATCACAATAAAATGATATAATCTTCCATTCTTTTTTTTAAATAATGGTCCAATCCTTTGGAATAATCAAATTCAGTCAAGGGTAGTTAACTAATGAGTCTTTATTAAAAAGATTGTTTGGATAAACTTGAAACTCAGTGTAATTTATGAGACTGATAGTACAATTGTAGGTATTCCTCCTTTTCCTTCTCCTGCACCCTTCATATTTTGACTGTATTTTTGTACTTTTGTGTGTGTATGACCAGTGTTTTAATGTCTGATGTGGAAATATCCTCAATTCAATTAAATCCTTATAGAGGCAAAAATTAGCAGAAACTTGCTGTCATGATCATACCAGATTACAAGTTTTGTTTTTTAGTGCGCTATATTAGTCAAAACCTGACTTCACTCACCAGCCCCAGCAGCAATGACTGGAAGTGGAAGATGGTAGTGAAATAAGATGTAGGACATGAGGAGGAAGTCGAGGTAGCTCCGATGAGTTGGAAGAAGGACAACTGGCGTCTCTCTCATTCTTGTCCTCATCTGAAATAAAAGAACAAAAATCATGAAGTACAAAAAACCTATACTTCTGATTAAAAACAAACAAACAAACAACCCCCCCCCAAAAAAACCACAAAAACAAAACCCAACCCCCCAAAAACACACACAAAAAACCCTCAGTAATGAATTTGCTTGGAGTTACATAGGGCCTGCTTGTACCGCATTGTTCTGACTGGTCATTTCTCAGAGAATCAACTGCTGATACTAGGTATTACTTTGTGCATGTTTATACAGGAGCCTCTCGCATCGGCGCGTATGAGCCGGTATTTTACCTCCCGCATGAGCGCTTATTTCTCGAGTTTATACAGAAGTCAAAATACCGGCTCATGCGAGCCGATGCGAGGGGACCTCAGCTGAACCGGACCTCTCAAATTTTGGGGTCAAGCATAGGTCACATTCGCAGTGCAGTTTATTGCATGATGGGAAAAAATGAAACTAGAAATGTCGCTACGGCGACTGATGCCTCCGCCATAATGCATGATTCTCCCAATAGGTGTATAGTACAATGTCTTGACAATGTGTGATGACAGTTTCACATAACTGGCAAAATATCGAAATAACAGGTTAGTCAGAAATATCTTGAATGTTCACTTTCCACAAACTGGGTTTGCTATAATTGTCTATTACAGAGTGCAGGTACACATATTTGGGGAATTGAAAATTTTTACTTGACTTCTGACCAACCTTATTATAAGTTTATGCATTGAGTATAATTTTCAAGGTATGAAGAAAGAGTGTAATTACAGTACAAAATATTTTTTTTTTCATTTAAACCTGACCTTTGACCCTTAACCTTTGACCTTTGACCTTCTTGCTGGAAATTTCCAAGAGAATCTCCATCAAGTAATACATGTACATATATTAAACACTTTTAAAACTAATAATGCAATCATAGCATATACTAGTATACATGTATGAGGGAAATACAGTAGTAACATTTTGAGGAGTTGACCTTGACCTTTGAACCCCTGACTATTGACCCATGACCCCTAAATTCCCTAGATAATCCCTGCCAGTCAGTACATGCATATGTACCATGTTCCATGAAGATACATTGAACCATTTGCGAGAAAAGTGATATTGCAACATTTTCACCTAACCTTTGACCTTTTGACCTTTGACCTTATGACATGAAACTCTCTCTGGAGAATCCTTACGCAGTAGTACATGTCTACACTAAGTTTCAAGAAAATAACTGCGGGCATTGCATAGATATGGGGAAAATAGCAACATTTTTAGCATTTGACCTTGACCTTTTGACCTTTGACCTCTTGTCAATGTCACTAGAATCTACTCAACTAATTGTCCCATCATACATCATCCTTGGACCAAGTTTGGTGAAAGCTGCTTCATCCAGTTTTGAGTTATCACATAAACAGATAGATTTTAGGATTTGACCTTGATCTTTGACCTTTGACCTCAGTCCGATTTCACTGAAAAACTAATCAAGTAATTGTCCCATCATACATCATCCTCCAACAAAGTTTGGTGAAATTTGCTCCATACAGTCTTGAGTTATCGCGTAAACGGATACAATTTCATGATTTGACCTTGACCTTTGACCTTTGACCTTTAGCCGATTTCACCCAAAATCTTATCAAATCGTTGCCCCATCATACTTCATACTTGGACCAAGTTTGGTAAAATTCCAGTAAATATTACTCAAGTTATCGTGTAAACGAAAGCGGACGGACGTACGGACGTACGGACGTACGGACGTACAGACGTACGGACGTACGTACGGACGTACGTACGGACGTACGTACGGACGGACGGACAACCCGAAAACATAATGCCTCCGGCACCACTTCGTGGCGGAGGCATAAAAAATAAAGATGGTACCGCCAAAGTCATCAGGACCACCAAGCTTGAAGGTCATTCTTGTAACGTTCCTCTTGACAACCACCTGGCCAAATGATCAATTGAAATCCAGTTTTTCAGTAAGAAGAGACGTGGTTCGATCATGACAGATATTAAAGGGATCGTATAGTTTTGGTTGAGACCTAATTTCAGGTTTCTAACTTTTTTGGGTGAGATGATGAGAAACCTCTTATGAAACATGAAAGAGCATGTAATTCTACGAAGAATTCAACGTTTATTTGATGAAAATTGGTTTTGAAATGGCTGAGATATCCACAAAAGAGCGATTCTAATAAAGTGTGGGACCCACACTTTATTACGATCGCTTTGTTTTACTTTGTTTTTGGATGTTTCAGCCATTCCAAGCCTGATTTTCATCAAATAAACTTCGAATTCCTCTTAAAATGGTATGCTCTGTACTATATCATAAGTGTTTTCTTGGTATCTCGCAAAAAGTTAAAAGCCAAATTTTCGTCTCCACCAATACTGTACT